>NW_027526295.1:245827589-246072221 GCF_048455015.1 Haemaphysalis longicornis
GCTTGCTTTTCAGACTCAAGGTTGCGAGGTTGTCGACTCGTGAGAGTTGTGACAGTTGTGACAGTAGTAATTTGTCAGCTTACCTGCACGTAAGGAACTCACCGGTATAGGTTTGCGATTGCATTAATCTTCTTGTTTATAAAACAGCACCACAAATTTTGTTCTGCCATACGTCGCATGCTCTCATGCTCTCGCATGCTCTCAAAAGGCGACGCAGCGCGCGCCGGGAATGGCGATGGCTAAAGAGCGGAATGAGTCCAGGGAGATAGTCAAAGGGTGACGGGCGCGGCCGCAAATTTCAACGGAAAGTTCAACAGCAGATTAGCAGAGGCTCTTGTCGATGGCAAGCGAGCAGAACGAGTTCCGGAGGGTGCTGTCCAGGTGACGGGTCAAGTAGTGACGGGTGCGGCCCTTAAGTTCAATAGAAAGTTCAAGTGCAGATCAACAGAACGTCCAGCTAGGCTTTCGCCTTCACATCCTTAGAAAGTTCTAAGCATCCCCCGCAATTTTTTTTTTGCGTATTTGCGGGTTGTGCAGAATGTTTTTAACCAACGCGGATGCCTTTCTTACTTCCTGCCGACTAACGGGCACGCCCTGCGGCCTTCAACAAACCTTAATTCTCGCGACACGGGTCCCTACGGAATATAGCAGCTGCTTGCCTGACTACTTTGTCCAATGGCCATAGTTCTACATGGGAGTGAGGCGTGCAAGTAAAATCGTACTCGAAGCAGCAACGTAACCATAGGCATTAGCAATGGCGGAAGCCGCGGCAATGATTGTCCAGACTCCCCACTTTTCGACTCAAGGAGGGAAGCCACAAATGACTATGTATACATGCCAGCCGTGTGCATAGGCGTGCGCACAGGGGGGGCAGGGGGGGCGGCCGCCCCCCCTAATCATCTGAAGGGGGCGCCAAATTGGCCCATATTTTGCCAATGTAACACATTAAAGTAAAAATTTCTGCTCAGAAATATTTTGTATGTGTTGCAATTCCATCGCATTGAAATAAAAATTAGATAACCATCCCTCTTTGCACTGCGTTCGGACCGCTAGCCCTTCAGTGGGAAGAGGTCGGGAGTTGCTGGAAAGCGGGGGGGGGGGGGGGGGGGGGGGGGGGCGCAGCGGTAAGACTTTGCCCCCCCTAATCGAGAACTCTGCGCACGCCTATGGCCGTGTGCACACCCTGACGACAGCCACGAGTTTGCGGGCATAACCCGTGCGCGCGACATCCCGTTCTTTCCTTCGTTTTCGGCTCTCAAGACATTAAGAACAGAAAAAAAAGTGGAATGACCAAGTATGGTTGCCTGTATACGTGAGGCTGTGTTATCATCAGGATTTCCTGTTTGCGGTGTTAATTGACTTCTCTTTCTAGGAGCCTATTTGACATTCCTCTTGCCCAGTTAGAATCGGTGTATTTCGGTATTTATAACATCAGGGCCCGAAATAAACCAGATATTATCGATTCATGTGTTGCAAAGCGATCGCATGTCCATGATGTTATGGATCATAACTATTGCAAAAATATAGTGTAACTGGCATTACACAACATTATTAATTACATGCCAAGTCACTTTACTCAAAGAGTGCCTTAATAAGCAAAAAAAAACAAAGAAATTCAAACAGATGCGAGCCCATCACACTTCTAGAAACACAACACCAATACTTGATCCTTCCGCAAAAAAATGGCTATGCCCATCGCCAGAGATTCGTCCGGCAAAAGAGCGCGCTCCTGGCGGTTAAGGAAATGCTGGCAGGAAAACGCACACTTTATGTTCCTGCCTGACACGAGGACGACAGAAAAATTGAGGCGTTGCTTTGACAACATTGGTCATTGTTTGCTTTGTCGTTTCTGGAAGCTTCCAAAGCAAACTTGAGTACAAGAAACCACGCAGAGTGAATAGTCTACAAGTTTTCCTCTCAAACACGGGAACACTGGAGAGCTGACGGCAGTGCGAAAGAAAAAAGAAAAAAAGAAAAAGGCCGCGTATTTGCTCATTTCGCTGCGAACGTCGTCGGAAGACGATAGTCTCCTCCGCTACTGCCACGTGAATACCTCTCTCCTCCCTCCGCCCACTTCGCACGCTCTTTCCTCTCCCGTTGAGCTCCACCCACAGTAAACCCGGCAGAGGTTAGCTAAAGTCGTCAATTTTAACACGAAAGGGTTTATTCCGGGATTCACGAATATATCACTTACGTCATATCCGTTATGAAAGTGACGCCAGTACAACGAAGCAAGCGGCTTGTAAAGGGTGCACCCCTGCACACAGGGTCTTCTTACGGGGAAGCAACCTTTAGTACTAAAGAGTACGTTATACTTTGGGTTGTTCGTTTTCGGGTTTTATATATTAACACGAAAGTTTTATGCCGCGATACCCCAAGATTCCACCGGCGTCATATCCGTCACGGAAATAACGCCAGTACACCTTTGCCGAAGTGCCCGACGTCGCTCGCCAGGCACACCCACAAGACAGACGCCGACCCGCAAATCATGCTCAGCTGCAGATTTCGCTGGACATGTCACTTTCGTGCTTTACCGATTCCTATCATAGAGCAATCAACCACAATTTTTGTGCGTTCCACTGCTCGCGCGCCATCTGTTCGAACCTTTCATTACTGTAAAACATGGAACACTGTCACGAGGTCTAAACTCGCCACATGATCTATCTCTATTTTTGGGTCGAAATACATCCCCAGCTTTCCCGTTCAAAATTACGACTTCTGAGTTACCTAGTGAAACCATTGCAGGAAAGTAATATTTCACATATAGCAACAAGTTGATGTGGACATAAATATTGTGAAGATACTTTCGAGAACTCTAAATATTTTTTGCGTAGCTCGTTGTCGAAAGTTACCGCCCATTCATTTCAATGGGATAGTTTCCTTGGCTCTGGAACGTAGTAGAGTGAGGTGAAAAACTTGAAACTCTGCACAATGCAATCTTTCGCCGTCAGTATTAGCAGTGCTAGAACACTTTAAATTACTCAGAATAACTCTAAAGTAATCACTCCTGAAAGAATTGCCATGAGCCGGGAAGCTGCACCTAATTTTTTCAACGCATAATTTTTATTTGGTATCGCAAAAAACAAATCGGAGACGTATTTTTAATTACAAGAACACTGCAAATACCATTTATGTATTGATGTCTTGTCTCAAATACGCCTAATGTCCTTTTTATTTTCCTTAACAATCTTGGCAAGTATGGAGTGTGCTTCCAGATCTGGTGGTCTGGAAAAGTTTTGCCTAAATAAACTTCTCCTTCAAGATTTCATTTTAGCTTTTGGCCGCGGAGCTGAATCGGGGGACAAATACAATAGAATTATCCCTACTGCACATATCTGACATGACTGTGCTGACCATTGTCAGTGTCTATACATACTGCAGGAACAGTACATGAATGTTCTGTGTCCTGTATTTGTAGTGTAAGGTTTTGTGCATATTGTCAAATAAACTTTTTCTAAGAAACAGACAGACAGACAGACAGACAGACAGACAGACAGACAGACAGACAGACAGACAGACAGACAGACAGACAGACAGACAGACAGACAGACAGACAGACAGACAGACAGACAGACAGACAGACAGACAGACAGACAGACAGACAGACAGACAGACAGACAGACCAAAGTTACAGCGTTTAGATAGCACAAGAGAGACTACCGTCTTTAAAAACTGAAATTCCTTTGTAGAAAAGTGCAGGCTTTCTGTGAAGCAGGTGCTTGGTGCCAGCTCGCGCAGGCGTAACAGGAAAGGAGGTGGCATGGAATTATACTCGCGCCCTCCTTTGTATACCCCCCCAGCAGTCGTCGCCTCTTGGCCATTTAGCAATGTCGTCATAGAAGCGTAGAAGACTTTCCGAAATCGCTGACAAGCAACGTTATTGGAGAGAAAGGCATGTATAGAAGAACACTACCTGCAGCGCCACCACATAGGCCTGGGAACCCAGTCATCATCATACGGAGCTTTATCGCCACTATCATAAGAACCGCAGCACCAACAATAACCAACCGATCCCCGTTAATATGAAGTCCATGGAGACCGCAAAAAATTTCGGCTGGGAATAACTTCCAATTAAACAAAGAGCACAATAACATCACTTTTATCAGTCGTCAACACGGCTCCCTTCTTCATTTCGTTCAGCATCTCGACTATCGCCCCCAGTCGAGCGTTGCGACACGGGTTGCCATGATAGTCGGGGCTAACATTCCGGCTACACTAGAGTCCGAATGTCATTTGAACCAAATGTCATTTGACTCAAATGGGACCCTTTGAATGCCATTCGGAATCCACCATGCTGCACTACGATTTCGATCTCATTTGATAGCTTCAACAATCGCTCGCCGTGCTGCGGGGCGCTGGTGCTAATGCAACAATCAAAGTTAGCAGCAGTCTTTGGCATTAAAATGATATCAAATTATAAATAACGTAAGCATTGACACGGTTTTTGCTTAATTCTGAATCGCAATTGAGATTTTTTTGTTCTGTCTGGCTACACTGATTTGTCGCTTGCTCGCACTTGTGCTGAGAGCATGGAATCATTACATCTTGATATCATGATTTAAGTGAAGGAGAACTAAACAAAGTCCCACAACTAAGAATATTTTCTTTGTTTTAGGTACGCCAGTAATGTGTTTGTTTATGCTTACTTGGAACGCTGTGCGCGAGAGTGCTAGAAATGGCATTTGTGCGCCCCAGATGTCTCTCTGGGTGCTCATTTGGCTCGAATGTCATTCAAACCCCAGTGGAGCAGCACAACTTCGCATTTGAGTCAAGTGACATTTGGTTGAAATGACATTCGGATGCTAGTGCAGCAGGGGTGTTCGCCCTAAACTCGAAGCCTGAAGCGTCCACCACACAGACTGCTCACGTGCACAACGCTGTACGCAACAAGAAAAAAAGAAAAGGTTGAGAACCTCAACAGACAGCGATGCATACGCTGACGCGAGGCTCAATTGGCCCGCCACTTTATCAACTGCGCGCTGCCTCAGTTGCGATGGCGCCGACGTCAGTATAACACGGCGCTGTTTTTGCGCTTGAAAATTCTTAATTTTATCGAGAGAGGATGGGCAACTCGTCGCTTCTTATTGGAAATAACTTACAGTTAATCGATTTAATACGTTCTGGCTACTAATTATCGAGCGATTTCTTCCATTGGATTGCGTGTGAAATTTCCGGGACCAGTACATATTACATCCCTTCCAATTAACCGAAAATTCAAATTAAGCGACTTCGAATTATCGAGAACCGACTGTATATACTATGGTACTGTCCACGCGCCAACACCGCACGAGGTCCTCCAATAGAGCTCAGAGAGCACCGGAATAACTCCCTGGCGGCCTGTCTGTCTGCAAGGGACGCCGACAACAAGAGATCCAGGAAGAGAATCACTGCGAAAACATGCGACGTTTTAGACATATCCCGGACCAAGAGAACAGAACATAAATTCTGAAGCAGGAAGATACGGACCTCTTCAGCTGCGCGAAAAGAGACAAGTTCGCTTTATTTATATGTTTATTTATTTATATATTGATTAATTGATTAATTGATCGATCGATCAATCGATCGATGGATCGATCGATCGATTGATAGATTGATTGATTGATTGATAGTGGGGTTTAACGCACCGACGCTACACAGGCGATGAGCAGTGCCGTAATGGAGGGCTCCGGATTCATTTTGAGCACCTGGGGTTCTTTAACGTGCGCCGGAATCTCGTACACACGGAAATTTTTGCTTTCCGCCTCCATCAGAAAAGCGGCCGCCGCGGCAGGGAATCGAACCCGTGTCCTTCAGCTCAGCAGCACAACGCCATAGCCACTGAGCCACATACATATCCGCAAATATCTAATTTTCTGGCAGTAAGGACGTTATTATTGTTGCTGTTTATTCGAGGTTTCCGACTTTAACCGTTTGGTAGGAAAATATCATTTCAGGAGGCATATTTTCATGTTTCTCGGTTGACGCCTAGAACACACACTCATCAAAATCAGTCACGACTGACTGGGGAGCACTGGTACACCACAGGGCGCCGTGATCTCGCCGACACTGTTTAACATAGTGATGATCGGGGTGGCCAAACGACTACAGAACATCCCGAATGTCGGACACACCATCTACGCAGACGACATCACGCTGTGGGTGTCCGGCGGCAGTGACGGCGAGATCGAGGCGTCGCTGCAGCGCGCCATCGATGACGTCGAAGACCAACTGCAAGGCACAGGCCTCACGTGTTCCCCGACAAAGTCAGAGCTCCTGATCATACCACCAAAACGAAAAAGCCGAGGAAACAAGACTGAACCCAATATCAACCTCCGGACGCGCGACGGGATGACCATCCCGCGAACGAAGACGCTGCGTATCCTTGGTCTACACGTCGATGCGCTTGGGCACAATGGCCTTACCATCACAAAGCTGGAAACGAAAATATTAACAGCCGTAAGGCTTATCAAGAAAGTGGCAACGAGGCATGCAGGGATGAAGGAAGGCAACCTCCTGAAGCTGGTGCAGTCGTTTGCGATCAGCCACGTGGCCTACGTCGCGGCTTTCCACGACTGGACAACAGCGGAGAGCCGAAAGGTTGATGCGCTGATACGCAAAGCATATAAGACGGCACTAGGCCTTTATACACACACTAATACAGAGCGCCTCTTAGAGCTAGGAATACACAACACATTAAGCGAAATAGCAGAGGCACAACATACAGCACAACTCACAAGACTAGCACAGACAAAGACAGGCAGATCGATTTTACAAAGAATAGGTTCTCAAACGAGGCTGCAGGGGGACAAGGACCGATCGCCGCTGCCGCGCGCGCTGCTTCGCTTTCTGCAGGTTCCACCAATTCCCAAACATATGGACTCAGAGATGAACCAAGAACGTCGCCTGGCCAGAGCAAAGGCCCTCACCGCTACATATGCCGCGGACACTGGTGCATACTATGTCGACGCGGCGGCATACCCAGACCGCCCGGGCACGTACGCTGTGGCCGTGGTCGCGGCAACCTCAGGGGAGCTGTACACGGCGGGCAGCGTACGGGCTCGGGACTCCAACCAAGCAGAAGAGCTGGCCATCACACTAGCCCTAACTAACCCAAAGTGCACAACAGTGTTAAGCGACTCGCGTAGTGCGGTTATGAACTTCGCTACAAACAAAGTGTCCTCGTTCGCGTCTAGGGTGTGCGGGGCCCTACCACAACGACTAGTGCCAGTGACCATCAGGTGGTTCCCAGCGCATATGGGCCCGGTGAGCACGGGTGCGAACCGTAACGAGGAAGCAGACCGAGCAGCGCATGTGCTCACCGGCCACGGCACTGCCCTGAGCCCTCGACCTACGGAAGGCGACAATGACGGGATGATACCGGTTGGCACATATAAAGGGGTGCTGACCTGGTATCGAGAAAACAGAAGGACTTATCCGCCACCACACCGGAATCTCACCCGACGGGAGGCAGTACTGCTACGACAGATGCAGGCACGCGCAATATGGACGCCAGTACTCGCAAAGCATGTATGCCCGGAGGTATACCAAAGTGATGTGTGTGCGGTGTGCGGCAGGGATCGAGCCACCATGGTGCACGTGTTATGGGAGTGCCAAGAGACAGACCCACTCATGGACACGCTGCCACCACGCCTTGCCAGTGCGGTGGCCAGCACAGACTGCAACCTACAGCGGGAGGCCGTTCAGCTTGCGCTGGCGGCCCTTGAACGCCAGCGGCCGAACACGCTGCCTCCGCCCCCAGGAGGCCGGCGACAGTAGGTAACATCTCGCAGGCAATAAAGATGTTGTTTCTCTCTCAAAATCAGTCATGATAAGAGGTTGTGCCGAGTATCAGTTTTAACATCCGACAAAGTTCGAATTTTCCGAGTTGTCATAAGCACACTGTCGTGAACGTCAACCCTGCATGCATGCTTCGAAAAAAGATTACAGGGCAGACTGGCGGCCACTGAACAGTATACTTTACTTTCTACGCTGTACTTTGGAAATAAACGCCCTGGTCTTGCTCCGCTTGCTTTTTGCGAAAGATTGGAGTGAAAATTACAACGTGTATAACCGGCGGAAACTAAAGACAATGAAGAGAAGCAGTAAAGCAGTATGATTGGCCAAAAAGCCGCAATTATGATTGCTGATTCCGTTGTAACCTCGCGCCGCGTATAAGCACGTTGCACCGGGGCGGAATTCTCATTTGTGTCAATTTCGAAACTGTCCATTTCGCGCCCATTTCATTCGTGACGTAGTTGCACTTGTTAGGCCTCTGACCAATGGATGTGCTGTGTCACACCTGGTCGTCTGCTTTCAATCACTTCGGGGCTCGCTCAAAACGGACACCCTGAAACGAACATGAGATGGACAAAACTGGGAATTCCGCCCCTGATGTTTGCCGCTCGATCAGCGCGATGCGATGAGGTTTTTAGGGAGGGGGAAGGGGCAGGGAGAGAAAGGGGCCCGAAACTGTCTGGCGTGGGGTGCCGACACCTTATCAGGCCCGAGTAGGGGGGGGGGGATATAAAGGGGCGGGGGGGGGGGATAGCAGGAAATACGAAGAGATCAGGGCCAATTTATGCATCATGGTTCTGTGGGGCGTAACTTTTTGCAGGGATCATTCCCTGATCTTTGCTGTTCCTGTACACAGAATTAAATTGACGTAATTTTCAAGCCCTGTTTTAATTATTAAAGCTACTTTTATAACACGTCATGCCACCACGGCCACAAGCAAAAAAAAAAAAATGCAAGGAAGCGCACAGTAGCGCGTAATACTTGGAGGTAGCGAAGCTGTACGCAACCTTCACGACCATCACGACGCTTTAAGTCTACGATTTCAGCCGATTTGCTTCTTCTTCGCTGTCGCAACGACCTTTACTCCATCATCGTTGCTATAAGTGTCAGCTCCCTTAATTTTTTTGGAAGCTGATAATCAATGGGCATCACCTTGAACAGGCGTACGCTATGACGTGTCTTTCTCGTTTCGAACAAGTGTTGCCACGATTGTGGCGAACGCTGGAGTATTTTTTTGTGGACGACCTTGGCGAATCTCCCTAAGTGGGTATGCTCGGCTTGACAAACGTGCGTTGTGGACGCTGGGCGGTCACGCGCTCACGTGCACGCGCTCGGCATTTCCTTGGCATTTTTAACTGAGGACGCAAAAAGTTACGATTTGCTAAGTAGGTTCGCAGTTAAAAGACAACTAGAGTAACGGTACGATAACAAAATCCGCGAGGAATAATGCTTTGTTTAAGTGCTGAAGACGACAAGACGTCAGCGCAAATTTGGGAGCCGACCAGTCAGGTTGTAAATTAAAAGAGGAAGGAATTGGCACCAGTGCGCCCTTTACAATTATTTTTTTTCTCCGCTTGTCTTACGAAGCAAAAGTTTAGTGTGGGTGCCTAAAAACGTTGGCACGGCACGTCAGGCACCGGGGATAACTGGTCAAGAAACTTGCACTTGTTTATCGGAGCCATACCATGCACTGAAAGCAGATTTAATATGAACGGTGATGCGCGCACAGCGGCCTCTTTCGCGTGCAACGTACATTCACAGCCCGAAATGGGCGCAACGAACAACTTCGATGGTTACAAACGGCCGACTGCCGTTCAGAGTAGAGGAATAATCTTGCGAGACACTCGTGTGTCTCCGAAATCTTGCCGCGTTCCAGTCGCAGATCGATTTCTTCCGGTTACGGGGCCCGCCAGGGGCCACGCATGCCACGCCGCGGGTTTCATTTTCGCGTGGAACGGCTCACCGCTGACAGCGCGTTCTTCAAGTGCGTCAGTCAGTACGCATAAGACGCGTGCGTGAGTGCCGATAACGCGTGACTTGATCGCGCCTCGCATGAGACCGGCGGCGCACGCATGGGCGGACAGAGCCGAAGGCCGCGCGGAATCGCAGCAAGCCGCAGGCTGCGACAGGAGCAACGCCCAACAACGGAGACCCGAGTTAGACGACGCCGTGCTCCGTCTCCGAAAGGAATGCCCGGAGCAAGAAGGAGATGGGCAGAGTGAGAGGGGTGAAGTAGGAATGGGCTACTTGGCTTGGCCATTCCACAGACTGGTGTACCGCGTGACCTAAGCTTTGTAACATACAAAATGTGTGCGTTGGAGTAGCGCAAAGAGCAGGACGAACGACCCTTTAATATATAGTCTCTGCTACAAAAACTAAGAATCCTGTTCACGAATCTACGAGTGCTATCATGTTTACAACTGCGTGGTACCTCGGGGTGGAAAAAGAGGTGCCAAATATTTTAAACGAAACATTTTTCCGCCCACACATCTTCCAAACTAGGGCCTTCATAGTGGTAGGCACGGTCCAAGGTACATCCTTTGTTCCTTACTCACGGACAGCATCCATTGCCCATCGATGCAGGCGTACACCTCGCAGAGGGAAATTTAGCACAAACATTTTGTACGCTCAACGAGCAACTCCACTGCAACTAAGGCATCAAACCATGGTAATATTTCAGAAAGGCAGCCATTAAGCCCCTCCGTAAGCTTATAGAAATAATAGAAATAAGAGGTTGTGGTAGGTAACGCATGGTGCTTTTAAAGCTCCCTAAACGATATCAGAGCTCCAGTGATCCAAGTAGTAGTGCTAACGAAGGTGGCTTACACAGCCTACCGCAAGAACTGTGTAAGCCACCACACACAACAAAGCTCAGGGTTAACGCTTCTAAACCCAGTTATCACGAGCGAAAGCACCCACTGCACTCAGTATTTCATAAAAGTTCGCCTATCGCAGCTTGCCGTCTAGCTATATTACTGAATGATTATATTCATCCTTTCGCTTGCGCCGAGGGGCCCCCACAGACAGCCCAGCCGGCGCGCCATCGATGACGAGACTGAAGCACTGGTCGGCGACTTTGGCTAGTTTCGGTTTCCGAAATTGTGGCGATCCTAGCGGCACGGTGCTGCGGCGTGGCCCTTCCCTTTCCCTCGGCGTTTCTTTCTTTCCACGCCGTCAACGCTTCCTTGCCTCCTCACGCATGCGCAACAGCTAACCGGCACCAATATTTTTTTTTCTTTCTCTCGGCGCTCACGGCGGGCCAGTTCGGTGCGTGCGTGAGCGAGCCGGCGTGCGAAGGGTTGCGCGCGTTGCCTAAACGCCTCCACGGGCTGAAAGTTTCGCTGCATTATAAAATACATTCGAATGTATTCTAAATATGGGGTAGCGGAGGAAGGAGCGTTACCACTACTGCGCAGCTCTGTGGTGCAGCAACACAGGGCGGTGAAGTTCGGACAAGTTTCTCGCCTTCTCCAAAGACGACAGGTAAGCAAATTAGCTTTGTACAAGTTATAGTGAATTCCTTAAAAGCCGACCGATTGCACTCTTCTGTTTTCAAATTAATTCGCGCATGTAACGTGAAGTTAATGAGACATGTCACTCGTCTTGGAGTGGAAACTAATGTGCAAATATATCCCAGCTGTGCAAGTACGCAAAGTTTTGGTAGAAGTAAACGCGTCTTTGGCACACTCTTGCTCGCCAGACCATTTTGTGGTGGCATTGCCGTCTTTTGATTGCCTTAGTAACTGCTGGAATGTCGATTCAGCATACTTATCAAGGTATTTTTTGTTGTTTCGTGCAGCAGCTATGAGTCTAGGTTTGGGCTCCAAGTCGAAGACGGTTTGCGACTTCATTGGACGTTTCCTCCGGTGACGCTCCTCAATCCATCCAATGTCATCACGACGCACCTGCTCACAAAGAAGGCAAGCTCAACTGTACGCGCTTCTTGCCTTTCACGGCGTACCTACTACCACAGCGATTGGTGGCATGGAGGTGCTGCGCCCTAAGCATTTTTTAACTCCGCCGTCTTGCTCCAAAACGTATATTTGCGGCGAAACTACTGCCAAGCGTTGCTTCAGTGCCCCGAAAAACCTGACGTAACACCGCGGTGTTCAATGCAAGTCGATTTTCACATAAAGCAGTGGAAGGCCGAACCGAAATACATGCGTTGTCTGCAGCCGCCATTGCAAGCGTTTCGCTCATTAAAAAATAAATAAATAAAACCAAGTAGCATTGCCGGCTTGCTGTTCAATCTAAACTGCGCGCCTGCGCCTTGTCATCTTATCGCGAGTGGGTTTGGTGTTCCATAGTTCTGAAGTTAGAATGGTCATGCCGTATCGGACAAGATAAGAGGCGCTGCCCGAGCTAGAGGGTAGCTTGTAACAACCTGGCCGATATCTGCGGCTTACAATATAGGAAAGCTTTTATTTCTGGGTGTCTTCTCCCCCCAGCCTTCCCTCCCACCCGCGGTAAGCAGACTGTTCATTCACGCGCCATTAAAAGAAAAGATGGGTGCGTTCGATTTGTGTTCTGTGTTCTACGACGTGCACATAGTTGCGCATTGTTTTTGTGCGTAGATATAACCCAGCAATGAGTGTCTACAGTGCGGTCATTGTGTTGCAACAGTTTTTTATGGCTGCATTTTGTTGGTGTGAACATGATTTCTCCGAAGTGTATGCAGGTTAATGGGCTGTTCAACGCTTTCTTTCAGAGTTTGCGTTAACTCACCCGAACGGCAGGGCTTGAAGCATACGTGTGCGTGCTTTCGTTTAACATATAGGGTCCCAATTATTGTGTCTCTGAACTGAAACGAATTTTTTTAATGTCTAAGGAACATTCGTGTCTCGAGGTGAGCCCAAGAAATAAGTATACACTGAGTGGAACTTTCAAGTTCTTTTCTTCTCCTGCCGAGGTGTGCGCGAAAAAAAAAAAATCTCTGTAGGGACTAGAACTTTCGGAGTTCTCCTTTCGTAATCAAGTATTGTGTACCTAAATGTGTATTCATGGCTGTAACTTTTGCGCAACTTTAGACGGAGGCAGATACAAAAAGGGACACGAAGACCTGTATCTGTGTCCGTCTAAAGTTGCGCAAAAGTTACAGCCATGAATTCAGAATACCAACTAGCCCGCCTAACCATGTTATTGTAAATGTGTATGTAGCACGTTTTTTTCCTATTGTACAATATTGTATCCCCAAATTTGCATATGTCATATTTTTGCTTAATCTTATACTGTGTACAAAAAATGTATGTGAAATATATGATTGTAGTACATTTGTTTTCACGACATCGAATCAAAGACATCCTCATATGAATTTTGAATAAACGCAAAGCAAAAAGAATGTTTGTGTAACACTCCAATTAATATCGCCACAAAGACAACAATTCGACACCAGAAAACATACTATAACCTACATGTTTTCTTCGTTCAATTATTAAACACGTTACTTCACACATAACAAACGACGGGCAGCGGCCATTTGGAGACATCACCGCCGCTCGTCCAACTTTCGCGCCTAGTATCATTGCCGAGCGGCCCATGAGGCAGCGACCGGCGGCAGGCGCGAAAGTTGGGCCAGCGTCGGTTTCAAGGGCCGGCGCGCGGCAGCCCGGCCTGGCTGCCACGGGAAAAATGACGTCAGCAGCGTCCGCGACGTCACCAACCTCCTTTCTCCCCTCGCCACTCGTTGCCATGACGATAAGTACAACGTTTTTCAGACGCCACGTACTACTAGGGGAGGATTCGGCGCTGTTGTTGCGAATTACGCGGGACCACGGTGGATGCTAAAGAGGCCGCCCTGTGACTGAAGGACCAAGCGGCGTCGTAGCAGCGGTTAAGCCCTCGCCTAGTCACGTGGTTCGCTTGCGTTGAAACGCACGCTCAGACGGCCCAGCCAGCGCTGAGCGATCAAGCGCAGGCGAGGCAGCGTTTCACCCTCGCCTAGTCACTTGGTACCACAGCGATGAAGCTTTGAGCGAGCGAAGCGATAAGAAAGAAAGACCCAGCTGACGTGTTGGCGGTTGAAGGTCACTTGCGACGCGATGAATGACCTAGAAAGGTAATGCAGCGCTCTGGAAAAAAAAAAAAACAAAAAAACCGCCTTAGCGCCTTTCTGCTTAGTATAGCTATCGATGGAGAAGGATCGAAGTTTTTTTTTGTTGTTGTTGCGAGGAACCGAGGTGCTGGCTGGAGCCAGTAACGCTTTAGCCTGTAGCCAATATCACTAGTAACATTTTTGCCTGATTGGGGTAAGAGACAGATAGACCGACAGACAAAAAGTTTCGTTGTGATGTAGCCTAAGAAAAACTATTGTCTCTGAAACAACGGTGTGCTTCGCTAACATGCTTCGCTGACATACGCTTCGCGTGTAAAATGGGACCCCTTCCAGTACTTCCCCACTCGTAACGCTCCTAAAATAAACTATCGCAGCACAAAGTGCCCGAACTTGCGCAATGTGGACCACCAGCAAGCGGTGCTTGTTCAGCGCTCTGCACGTACGCAGCCGTCTACTTCCGGCTCGCATCCATCAAAATCTTGCCACGGATGTTGCGACGTCCGCGTGCACACAACTCGCTCCTTTGTGCACTCATCTTGGCTCGAGTGCCGCTTGACGACAGCCCCGTAAATGAGTGTGAAACAGCCCAGATGGCGATCCGTCAGAGAGCCCGAATTGGCGTAAGCGCTGCCCCCGTTGCCTTTCCAAAAGTTGCGTACAGTACTGCTGAAACTGGGACGGGAAACTTATAACATTCGGTGTGACGGCGTTTCCGATATGGGCTATTGATTTATTGAGGCGTTAGGTGTGGCGGCGTTTCCGATATGGGCTATTAATTTATTGAGGCGTTAGGTGTGGGGAAGTCTAAAGCAGATCAGACATAACTGTTTAACTAGCGAAAGAATAAAAGAAAACTAAATTCCTGGCAGAAACTTGCTGAGCGATTAAGCAGTACAATAAAAATTTGTCAAGAGTACTGTTGTGTAAGTTATTTCGTATGCTCACGAAATGAGGAAAAAGAGCACCCATGGTAAACATCAATTCAGTTGAATGTACTCTAAATTTTTCTGCCTTGGCACATCTGTTCGACCCAGAGGTAAAACCTAATTATCGTTTTCACACTTCGAAGGTGCAACTAGCTATGAGGCGGGCCAAGGTGGAGGGCCGTGGATAATTTAGATCCTGGGGATCTTTGACGGGCGTTGAGATAAGGATAACATTTTCCCTACTACCCTTTTCTCATCTCGAGTTAGACAAGAATCAGGAAACAGTGCCCCGAAAAGTTCAGACAAATATCTTTCACTATTAAACTCGGCTGCAAGCGATTTACCCCTCCCTCTTCTCCCCAACATGCAAAGTCTGCCCATCACCCTGCATCCTAAACCGTATGGTAACTTTGCCTCCACTCCCAACCCCTTCCCAAGAGCAGTGGGAGGGCCAATTGGCCAGCTCTCACTTGGAGGATCAGCTGCAGCTAATCTCCCGGGTGCAGCTGTCTGCACGTGCACAGGGCATGCTGGACTGAGGACGTCCACCACGCGAGTGAACGGCCCCAACAACTTCCGTCTTGCTCATATAAACGCCGTTCCTCGTTTCTCCTTCGACTTCCCCACCTTCCCGACCGTGGAATCTTACACCAGGCGTTTCCGACGGGGACCGGCGGCTCGACTCTTAAGGCCCAACCACATGCACGCGTAAAATCGACGTACTCGCGCAACGCCGTACGCCTGCGGCGACATACGCCGCTGGCTTTGCGCCGACCGACGACGTCGAAGAGGGCGAGTAACCACACATCGCCGCAACGCGCGCGTAAACCAATGCGCCGCGCAGTGTGGCTCGACTACTCCTGACTCGGCTTTTTGGCGACCAGTTCAACTACATTTTAGCTCAAATAAAACAAATAATGCCTATTCTTACAAAAATACGTATATTTAATACAGAAATAACTAAAACAGTTCTTGGGACATTAAAAAACGTTAGGGATTAGCATGCATACTTGGCAGGCACAAAGCCCTCTGCTACATTTGGCGTAAACTGCCTTGTCCCATAGTTGCTCGTTGCTTCGCGTATTTTTTCCGGTTGTTTGGCCTCCCTATTTTATAAATTACTTCGTAAAATTACTTCGTTTTATCGCATAATTAATAGTGAAGTTAGCTTATTTATCAATTCGCTGTCTTGTTATGCGACCTGACCGCCGATAACGTCACCGCCAGAGGTCTACGTCAACACCGTGCGCTTAGGGTATCGAGGCACCCTACGTGCGCCAGAAAGTTTGCGTCGATGTCTGGCGGGCTCTGACTTGGGCGTAACCAGCGCGTCGCAATGCATTCGGCGTACGCCGTAGTACGCCGGTTCCTTACGCGCTTACGCCGGTTTACGTCGTTGCGCGAGTACGTCGGTTTTACGCGTGCATGTGGTTGGGCCTTTACCCCTCTTCGCCTCGACTTTCACATCCTCCATCACTACCGCCAAAGCCGCCCTGTCTACTCCCCTCCCCACACGTCCCTCAGCATCAGCGACACCCGCTTATGGCGCCGGAGTCAAACACAGACATACTTCAACATCAAAGGTCCTCCATTACATACCCCCACCCAAGATATACCCATACGACTGCCCCAAACGCCACACACCCTATAGCACCTACTTGTATGGAAATGCCCCGACCATGTGGATCCCACCCCTTCCACCTCCCCGGAGCAGTGGGAATGGGGGCTGACCAGCGCTTTCCTTGAGGACCAGGTAAGCCTGATCTCCGGGCTACAGCGGCGGCTGCCGCCTGCTGCTTAACGGACTAGAAAAATGCCACCCAATTTCCTTTCCTTTTCTTTTAACTTCAATAGACGTTGTTTAACAACGACAACAACAACACTACTAAGATTCTACAGTAATATCCAGCCCACATAAGCCACAGGGCTTGTGTGCGCCGCCGAGCCGTCTCAGGAGGACACGAATTGGGACACGAGGAAATAAAAAAGCATAGACCAAAGTAGAACATAGCGCCCGAGTCAATACTGCGATGAAGAAATGTTTTCATAGATAGATAAATTCTGCAGGGTTACATATTCTTAGTGGCCTTTGATCCAATGCTGTAGGTCGAGAAAGGACAACTACTGTTGTCTGGGGGAAAGGATCAAATGTGTTTAAAAAAATTGCACTGTAGCCTATGTATTCCCTTCGGTCGAATATAGGATATTATGCCTAAATTGGTCGATTACACACGCCAAAAGAAAAAATTGGGCGCCGGGAATGCACGCTCATAATTTTCTAACGTACTCAACGAGTTTCAAGAGCGTCTACATTTTATTAAATATGGGCTATAATATCTGGGATTGCTTCATCATTCCCTCTATTTTCAGTAGAGACCATGCAAGCGGTTTTCCACTCAGTGGGAATGCAAGTCACCGGAGTGTTTGTAAACACTGTAACAAAAAGCACGAAGTCTATAAAAATGTATTATTTACGGAATTCGGCAAGCTAGTGTTATATAATATCGACACGACGTATCCCTGGGAAGGAGGCATTAACAACTTCGCTGTATATTAACTATCACAAGATCGATGTCGTTAACTGATTTCTATAACGATATCAGGCCTGCTCAGGTCAGCTTTCGAAGATATACTGATAGGGCGTAAGTGGTGCCTACAAAGTCGTACAGCAATAACGGCGAGCATTTTTTTTAAAGTTACATAGCGAGTACATTGACATAAGCGATAATTACAGTACTCAGGTGTAGGTCGACGTATTTAATCCCACGCAGATGAGAAATTTTCAAAATAAGCTGAAGCAGAAAGTGATGTGAAACTATACTGAATGAACCATGCTTCCTCGTAACTGTTGGGTAGTGGCTTACCGACAACTAGAGGTATAAGTATACCTCTATATAGATGTGTATAGAGGTATATAGAGGTATAGATTAAATGTCCTCGGTATTGAGTGAGGATTGATTTTAGAACTACTCCAACAGCGGAGTTGTAACTTCCTAACACTCGTCGTTGGCAACAAAATATACCCGGACGAAAAAGCGGCGCTAAATTATAGATATTTTCGCTCCGTTTGTGCCGATTTTATTTGCGCGGGAAAGAGTCTGCTCACTCCTCTATTTTCTCACATCATTGCGGGCGTCTTTATTATGTAACGCGAAGCCTACACGCAGTCAGAGTTTAATTTGGGTGCTGTCATGCGGAATGGTGTGTAGATGTCGCCTTTGGAAATTATTTTCTCGCAGGGCGAAAACAAGCTATATTTCTCATTCTTATAAAAATATCACCGAAAATGCGACGCCTCATTCATAAATTAGGCACGTAGCACCTGCCGGCGTAAAGTTAATCACCGGCTGTCTTCAGTGCTACATATCTTCGTCTTGATTCCGGCCGTTGATTAGTGAAACAACCGGATATCATGACCTGTCATCTCTCTTTTCACGCATAAGCAACTTCCGGACAGGCACTCTTACCTTTTCCAAAGTAAGCTTTTATTCTACTCTTTGCAGGAGTATCATCAAAGGCCGTCTCTTCCGCAACTCGACCGAAAAGGAAACGCTGAATCGGAACACGCACGCGGAGCGTGTACCTATGGGATTCGTCGCAACCAGAGCCTTGAATACAAGCAACCTCGCATTCCACTCTGCTCCGAAGTAATCGTCACGGTATTCGCCGGCACGTGCCATGTATGCTGGAAAGCTTTTCCGGCGCTGGATGTCCGCCGAAAGGCCGCCCGTTCTCGTTCCTGTAGCCACTGATGGGGGTCCGGAAGAATCGGTGTGCCCGTTGAGTGAGCCACGTGCGAGAAAGTCGGCGTACACTCGCAATTGAGTCACAAGCGAACTTCGCAATTAAAAGTTGGGCGAGTTGGGGGTGGTGATTTATATTAAGAAAGCAGGAAAGAGAAAAGAACGGGAAATATTGTTGAACTCAACTGGAAGTTCACCCTCACACAACCCAGTCCAGGGAAGGGAAAGGGGGGTTCAAGGGATAGGAAGGCAGAAAGAGAGGGAAGAAGGAGGTGAGTGGGGGACAGTCTATGCGGCGTTCGTCCCGTCCAAGGCTCGACGGCTACAAACGATGCACTAGTCCTGTAACAACCAGTAAGTTGAGGAGGTGCTGGAAAAGTTGAGGATACATTCTTGGCATAAGCGCGAAAAAGACGACACCTAGAAATAAGCATAGAAAAGAACGTAGAAAAGCTCGCCTTCCTGTGTGTTCTCTTCTTAGTGTCCGATTTTTCGCGCTTATTCCCAGAGAGAGAGAGAGAGAGAACTTCACAGAAAGTGGAGTGCAGGTTCTGGGTTGTATGATCAAATGGGTAAGGATGAGGCCAAAAGCAAACCTACAGGCACAATTTTTGTGTATCTTTAATCGTGAACCCTCCTTTGGCTTGGGCGAATTACTTGCAGAATTAGTTGGGATTACTTGTAATCGCTTGGTGGATCACTTGTAATTACCTAGAATTGTTAAATATTGTGGAGGGAGAAATGTTGCAGAAACCACTATATGTTCGCTGGTTGTCTATAGGATACTCGGGAGCAGCGTGTATACGAGAGTCGCAGCACAACTTCTTTTGCATGTTAAGTAAACTTCATGCATTTACAGTGTCGACGTTTCCTTCAGTCGTTGCGAAGTTGATGATTTCATTGCTCTTTCCCCTGTAAATTGCAATTTCCGCACGAAATTTGAACAAACACTTTATGCTGCAGATGTTGTTTTAGTCTTCGTGGTTGATTGCTACCCAAGGACGTGGGTTCGATTCCCGGCCGCATCGTCCGCTTTTCTGATGGAGGCGAAGAGCGAAAACGCACGCGTGTTCGAGATTTTGGCGCACATTAAACAACTCCAGGTGGTCGAAATTAATCCGGAGCCCCCACAATGGCGCGCCTCATCGCCTGTGTAGGGTCGGTGCGTTAAACTTCATAACCAATCAATCATGGTTGATTTCTAGTGTCGTTGCTAAGATTCTTCATAAACTGTTTACGGCGCAATCATTGACGTCATTACGACTAGAGCCGACCAGTCGGAAAAATTGAGTGATTGCTTAATAGCCTGAGTGAATGTCAAGGAGTGAGCACTGCAGATTGCTAATCGATGTACGCTACCATTTTTTTATTTTTTTGCAAAGTCAGATCGGCAAGTAGGCGTATCGTGACGGCGGTATAGCTAAACATTGCTTAGCATAAAAAAGGGGGGAAACGAAGGAAGGAAGGAAGGGTGTAGAAGGAAGGCAGGAAAGTTAAGCTGGCTAGAGCCTAGTTTGCTATCCTGTACGTGGGAAATGGAAAATAGGCAAAAAAGAGAAAAGAAAGAATGAAGAGAAGTTGGAGTAGACACGTATGCCCAGCGCTGAAGCACTGACACTGATTGACACTAGAGGAGTTCAGTCTATAGTCTGGTGTTTAAGTTCGTCGCCCGTAGAAAGCGTAAAAGTTCCTTAGTCGCCTTCTGAGCGGATGACAGAGAGGGCCAGTAGCGCAGAATCTTCTCCTTCGAAAATGGCCGCCGAGAGTCCAGGTTCCTCAGTGCTGACGACAGCTTTTTTCTTTCAGGCGAGTAGCGTGGGCACTCGCATAAAACGTGCCGGATCGTCTCCGGCGTGCCACACGTTTCGCACTCCTCACTTGCTGCCATTCCTATTGTGTATGAATAAGCACTTGTGAAAGCCAAATCGTGCCGTTGCTGATATAGACAAAACTGCGAGGGACCAGTTGTACGGCTTTCATATATACATAAGGTCGATGTTCTCTTATTTGTCTCGGGTGCCCAATCTAGATTGATTGATTGATTGAATAAACTTTATTCAAGACAGCAAGCGCGATGTTAGGGCGCCCGAAATAGTTCCTTAGTTTCTGGCAAGTTTTAATCAAGCCAGAGTTTTGTTCTGATAGTTTAGAAATGCCCCCAAAGTAATGCGATCAGTTGCGCACTTAGGGACACGAATTGAGCGTCATTTATTAGTAGAAAAACCTTGTGGAGGAAATTCTGGTTGAGACTACCGAATAGGTGTTAATTTGGGCATAGTATGAAATGAGTTGGGCTAACAGCAGTTGGAATACGTACAAGTAACTGAGAAAATAAACCGACACGGCGCGCAAAGAGATGGGCATGGCGAAGTGAGATTGGGGCATTCTTGGGAAAGGAAGGAGTAAGGCGTATTTGGGGGCCACTTGAAGATTCCTTCGTCTTACAGTGCACAACTAGCGATTAATGAAGGGGGAGAACGTTCTTATTACTATTACTCGGGTTATCCGAGCGCGACATTCAAGACACGTGGTCTTCAAAATCTTTCTCATTCATTTTTTTCTTACTTTGACCTCAAAAAACAGACAGCACGCAGTATACTTTTGTGCCGTCTGTGACATTGGTAATATAGGTTTTGTTATGAGAACGTCGTGCGAATAAATTAATGCAGAATGATGGTTTAAGGCATTCTTAAAAATACACTTCCCGCATCTTAGTTGGGAACTCAAGATAGATTTGGACAACCCAGAATAGATTTGTGCTATCCCTAACGTTCCTCACACCTCGTGTTTCCAGCCCTTGTTATACAGTTTTCGTCCACCAGAAATAAAGCCACCGTAGCGGGATTCGAAACCTACGAATACAAAATGAATGCCTTATCTTGAAAAATTAATCAAAGTTATTTGTTAACACCTACATCTGCGGGGAGATGTGATCCTTGCTACGGCAATTATCCGCCTGGAAGTGGCGTGAAAATTTATGACCCATCTCATCTTCCTGTTCCCGGATGGGCGAGGAATGGCGACATCTGTGAGATAGTTGAGCCAAGGTCGAGGCGCTACTCTTATTAATGAACGGCATGCTCGGTGGTGATTCATGCGTTGTGTCGCAAGGCGGGTGGCTTCTCGCAAGGCCGCAACTAAGCGTGGAAGTTTTCTCGCGAGACACTGTCCGCGTGAACACGAGCTGGCAATTGCACAAACCCGGAAGCCCACGCCTGTGTCTCATCGCCGTTGCTGCCTTTGCCGTCGCCTCTGTTGCCAAGGGCGGGCTCGCTGACCACCTATAAAGGCGAAAGCTTTCTATGACCTTGGTGTCGACACGAACGGTACAGTATCTGGTACAAAAAAGACACCATCTTCCCGTAGGGGAACCCTGAGTAGTATGCAAATCAGCCATGGGGTCGATTCAAGTGCCCATTAGTTTTCAGTTCGTCGTTTCCGTTAGGTTGAGGTACGTAGCTACCGTTATATTTACAGTTTGGTTTCCATGGTAACTACCACACTTTCCACTTACCGGAACTACGAAATGGGAGATTGCGTTGAGCTCATGGCTGTTTCGCATGCTACTCAGGGTTCCCCTACGGGAAGATGGTGTAATTTTATTAGATGCGACGGGGCTATGTCCCTCCCTTGTCGTTGTTGCGCCGTCCACACCCCCACTGCGCATGCTCGGCTTGCTGAACGCCCGGTGGTGTCTTACTCTTTAATGGCTCCTGGAGTGACAGTGTTACCGGTGTCTTCCTGGGCCGGCCCGAGATGAGCCGAGCATGCGCAGTGGGGGTGTGGACGGCGCCACAACAAGGGAGGGACCATGAGATGCTGGAGCGACAGTGTTGCCGGTGTCTTCCTGGGCCGGCACGAGACGAGCACGCTTCCCCTTCAAGGGCTCCTGGAGCGGCAGTGTTGCTGGTGTCTTCCTGGGCCGGTGAATGGACGGACGACGGACGACGGACGACGGAGCCGAGAGCAAGAGATGCTTTGCATCTAAAATATCACATGAACCAAGGAAGGCCAGATGCGAGCCAAAGCTTGCCACCCGTGTTCAAGAGATAATAAATAGACACGAAAGTTACTTAATGATTGATTAGTGGTTGATAGGAATGACTAGTAAGATGGATTAAGAAGAATTAACGCAAGTGTGCGTGGACGTCGATATAGCATTGGGATTGTAAAATAGCGTGGTTGCTGTGTCTACCGGTAGACGTGCATATAAAGGTACCCGTCACAATACTACAGCCGAGTTTTCACCTTCAAAACACGTAAGCAGACTTAAGTGCCCGAGAAATGTTTTGCTACAGCAGGCGAATTTTACTAACCACCCTGTATAACCTGTAGCCCAGAACGTGAGGCTAATTAGGTAGTGCCTAACCATGGAGACCTCGTGCTACTTACGAACTTTCGTACCATAGAGGTGCAACTCATTTCCTTAGAGCACAGCGCACACTTTGCACAGCACAATTTGGCGAATCTTTCTGGAACTGGAATCTGTGGCATGTACGCAATCTAACGACATCGGTTGTAGGAGGTTTTTAGCAGATGGGGTACCTTTTAAAGTGCCGTGCAGTTTTGTGGTGTGCGCGTCCCAGTTGTGTTTGAGCACTAAGCCATGGTGTGAAACTTAAGTTAAACGCCCTTCTGCCTTCTAGAAATTGAATCCAAACCTGTTCAAAACTTTTCCAAATTCGTCCGAACCTGTCCGAAATTTTTAGCCCATTATTGGGCTAAAAGTAAGCCCGCATGCATGCTCAACAGTATTGTTAGATTGATTGCGCATTGCTAAAGCCGCCTTATTATTAAAGTAAGGTTAGCTTATGTTATAGCCGTACTTTGCGCTGGTTAACTTGATATAACCACTAATTGTTACAGTCAAACGTGCATTTAAATTAAATGAACCATGCGATAACGTCTCGAGCAATAGAGCTGTAAGTTCATACACTGGAAAACAAAATCTCATGAAGGTTTACCCAGCTGACGAGCGTGGGACCATAACCCAAGGCCACTTAACCAATCAGCGCTAATTGGCGGCGAACTTAATTACTCTTGGTTTCCACTCCAGCCCGTGGTCATGCAAAGGCAATTATGTCGGCAATCCCACCGAACGAAGCACTAATCTTTTGTAGCTATCGAAGTAACCGCTGCTGCTTTCGCTGCAAGAATTTCCTGTTCGTTATGTACCCGGTTGATATGATGGGTCGATAAGAAAGTGTCCGTTTCAACCATATTTCACACTGATGCACAGCCGTGCTGGGGATCGTTGATTGTGTGTGAATATGGTCGTAAACTGACTCGCAATTAACCTGCTAATGAAGCGATACTTGAATTTGGTCGTCGGTATAGACCTTATGCAAAAGTGCCGCCATCTACCGGAAGGAAAACGAAACGAGCACGCGACGCCATGTTGGGGGATGGCGGTCGCGGGATTGCTTGGTGCGGAGCGTGTGAGGGGCTTTCTCGGCTTGGCGATCCTTTTATGTTCAGATTTAAGCGCAGCAAAATGAGCGAAGAGTGATCTGTGGACCTTTCTCTGTTGCCCACATTTGCGGGCGACTTCGTAAATACGCATTATGCGTCGAAAAAGCAGTCAGGGAGGCACCGGCAGGGAAGCTGTTGGAGGCTGTCGCGTTTCTTCTCTCTTTTTTTTTTTTGGGCTTTGAAAGTACGTCTGTGTCGGCTCGCATCCTGCGGGTTTCTCAGGAGGTCATTCCTGAAACGCTTCGAAATTGTCGGGCTGTCCTGGGGTTGAAATGGGAAAGGGGAGGGGGGGGGGGCACTCGCGATATAGCTTTACGCTAAGGATCCTCTGGGACGCAGAGGAAACCTGCAAACGAAAAAAACACACTTAAAAATAAATTACATACCTGGCATTTTTTAACAGCGGAGCTGTTGTAGCTGGCCGTAATGTGTAGCGCGTAACGTGTGTGGCGTGTAACGCGTTAAACATTGCCAATAAATTACCAATAAATTGCCGAGCGCTCGTGAGCGCGTGCCTCGCGGCGACCGCTGAGCGTCCTTTGCTTGCGCCGTGGACAACAAAACTGGGTGCACACTACAGCTTAGAAAATTCCGCTTGAAAAATTTGATCTAGTAAAAATAGGCTACGGTCGAACAGCAGGCGACGAGCGGTAAATGACCGATACACGGGTTACTATGTGCGCTACTCATGGCGCTACATGAAGGTTGCAACTCTCGCGGATCCCTTATTTCCTGTAACGTTTGGCAAACAAAAGAATGCGTAGTACTTCCATAAAACCCTACCGAACGTCCAGAATAAAAGAAAATGCGTGCGCGCAAAGCACGAACGGCAGACTCAAAACTCTACCCGCACAATAAAGTACGAGCTGACCGATGCAGTGCGCCTTGAATACCAGCAGGGAGGAGTGCTCCTCGGCAAATACAGGGCTAGAAAACAGCTCACTTTGGAACCTTTTTAGTCCTGCACATATTATTCGTTTCCTGACTATGCATGCGATCTAGCTATAATTTTACTGCGCGAAGGGAAGTCGACACCCGCAAGCGACTTCACGCAGGGCTCGAGTCGCGCTTCCGTTGAGAAATAATGGTCACTATGAACCAACTAGCCCGACTTGCCATCCTTCTGCTGTAATAATAAAAAAGATGTGTACGCTATTTCCGTGGTCGTCCTTGTATCATCTTTGAGCACAGCAAGTTACACGGCAGTATTTGGGCATCTTGGACAACGATAAATGCCGACGTGCGCGTCGCTAACCCAGGGCTATCATGTATACAGCGGTATTCGGAGATCCGGGAATCCCCCAACATGGCGGAAGTACACGCGGTTCCCGCAAGAGGGTGCCAGTTTTTGCATAAGGTCTATAGGTTTCTTAACAAAGAAAAGAACGCTTGTAAGCTACGTCCGCAATGCATTGGACATTGAAAATAAGGCCTTTTAGTTTGCAACATGCAGCGGCGCAGAAAAAGTACCTGAAGAGTACACTCCCTGCTTTGTCATTTGAAGCATATACGACATGTCTGACTGCAAAGCTTTAGAAGTCTTACGCGAAACGGTTTTCCTACCACGCGATGCTCGAAAAAAGAGTGAAAAGGGCTCTGTAGAAATACTTCCGCCGCACGGTGTAGCCTGCTGCAAACTATACTACTTTATTTTCGGTGTCAAGTTCGTTCAATGGCGGATGAGTCTTACAAACCTGCTTCTTATTTTCGAAAGACGTATCCGCGACCAAGTTCAAGCACCGCTTCAAAGTTCAGCCCTATCCCCACACAATATCGCGCTTTTCGACCCTATTCACGCACGACCAACTTTCGCCAGCCAGCCAGTGTGCATCCGCATGAAAGAAGGCACCGTAAAAGGGGACACTTCCTCCTCGACGCGGCGCATCGACCGGGCCCATAACGAGCAGGAGACTCGCGAAGCGGAATCAGCAGCAGCAGCAGAGAGGTGCGAAGACAAAAAGCTGCAGCAGCGCTGTTTAGCGCGACCGCAGGCGCTGACTCGAGTGTCGCGTGACGGAAAAGGGCGCCCTCTCCAGGGGCCGTCAACGACGTCGGTCGAGAGGCGACGACGGCTGTTTGGCCACGGGGAACACGGTCTTCGCATTAGCGGCTCAGGGCTCCGCACCTGTGCCCGTTCTCAGGGAAGCGTCAAAGGTGGCCGCCTCCGGGTCGGGCCGGCCCTCCCAATGGTCGCGCGGCGGCTCCCGATCCCGGGTCTCCACCTCCCGCGGTTCGAGTCGCGGTCTCGCGCTGCTCCAATCGATGCAGCCGCCGCGCTGGACGCCGCCGCGGCTGGGCCAATGGCAGGACAAAGGGTTCGCGATCGATGCCCGGGGCCGAGGGCAGGCCCGGACCACCGCGCGGTCGCGCCCGGTGAAGGATCGCGCCGCTCGCGGTCGCCGGAGATCAGCGCCCGCCGGTCGGGACGAGCACGACGCTGCCATCTCCTCCGTCGCCGCTCGAGTTGCCGGTGAGCCGCCTTGGGGGACTCGTTTTGCTCCCTTCGCACACTTTAGATTCCCTCAATTCTGCGTGTATAATGCCCACGTATCGTAACTAACGCCAATCTAGTGGTTTCGGAAAACCTGCCCTCGCTCTGCTTTTATACCCGTCATGCTATGATTAACGTGTACGCTCAAGGCCCATCATTATTCCGTAGCCTTTTAATTTAGTTTGTTGGCCGTACTTATCGTGATGAGACTGAGATTTCTGTAATCGCAGCTGCGAGTAACGCGGAGCTAATAAACCCTGTGAAAATTTGGACACCTGGCTGTTGACACATATGTCGGGCTGATACACTTACGTTGGGCGAGCTGGCTGCTTATATATGGGAGGAAGGACGAAGAAATATTGCGCTGGCCTCAGACTGCGCATTTCGAAGGACAATATCTGACGCCATTGTTAAGTTGTTTAGAAATCAGCCACCAGTCTGAAGGACCCGGCGCAAGATCAGTGAACGATAGTGGCACACGCGATGCATGAAGCGAATTCGAATTCATCGCGGTCTTTAAAAAAGAATCTGGATTAATTGGACGGCGCGCTATGTAACACACGCGTAATACAAAAGGTGCGACAGCCAAAGCACTCCTTTTGGCCAGTTTGCATAAAAGCTGAGGTGCTGCAAATGGGCGATATTATACATAGACCACCCACATCACTCAAGTTTTCTTTCGGGCGCTAGTAAAAGGGAGGGAGTGAAACTGGCGACTGGTCGTAGACCAGAATGACGGACAAACTCGGTACGTCACTGAAGCGCTAGAAGAGGATGCACCCACTGCAAGGTCGAAACTGCAGTTGTTTCGAGTTCAAGACGTGCAGTCATTGTCAACATTTTGTTGGCGGTGTCAAGAGTTTCTGGACCACAAGAATTGGAAGTAAGAGCTTCAGCGCTCAAGTGTTACCGAATTATTTCATTATGCTATGAAGGAAATGGGCCTTCGTCATCTTTCTAACATACAGCATCTGTCTCCCTCGAGAAGTAAGCTTGAATTTTGTATTCTTCGTTGCCTAATACCTTCTGGCATGGCCTACAAACTTTTGATAAAGACTGTACATACCTTATGCCCACTCGTCTGATTCACAGCTTGTGCAGACACCGCGGTAGGGGCGCACATAGCAGACAAGGGCTTGGGACCCTTTGCCAATTCATAGAAGGATGGGCTGACTAAGCAACGCAACGCCATAGATTTCGATTACGTTATGAAAAACTGCTGAAACGTGCTTACGTAACGGCGAACGACACTCTTCGGTGCGACATTCGTTGCTTTGGAGCATTCAAAGCAGATAGTAGCAGTGCTCACTTTAATTCGGCTTTGTGCATTGCAGCGACCTTGCCTTTGTGCCGAGAGACAATGAGCATCCAACCAGGTCGCGACAGAGGTCCCGAGAAAGCTCACAAGGTCGCGACCATGGACGCGCATCGCATTGCGAAAAGGAGGCGGCACTGCTCGTCTTCGGCCACTAAGCGTTTTCGCCTTGGATACTTCGCCGGCCGGAACAAGTTTTCCCCTGTTGCCATCTTTTTGTTTTCTTTCGGCGCACTGCAAAACAATGGAGCGGCAGGCCCGGGAAAATCTTGGCTCGTGCCACGATTCCCGATGAGCACCCCAAAATCACGCGACCTGGTTTTCCTGAACAAATCACGGGACGAGTCTTCAACAGCATTCACTCTTAGGCGGGCATCTCTAGCGAAGGTAAAGAAGGCCTTAGATCATTTAGCTGGGCGAAAGTACGAAACTAGTCCAGAGATGAACTTTTGCTGAACATAGGTTCAGAATTGTCAACAAATTTTTAGGCGATTTTATTTATTTATTTTTGCATGCAGAGCAGCGGGATGTAACCTTTGAGTAAAAGGCGTGCTCGCATCTGTCAACGTGCCTAATTTTTCGTTTAACGAAGCAACCTTGCATTTTGGCCTAAACAACAGGACAACGTATACTGGTAGAATTATGCGGCTCCGAATGGGTAAAAAATATTAACTGCTTTAAGTGTGGGAAGATCCCCATTACTGAAAAGAAATTATTTGCGAACGATTGCCTGTACACAATTATTTGTAATTCTCAACTTGTCATTAGGTGTACATATGAATGCATAAGATTCCTGTTTAGAATACATTAGAAAACCAGCTATTTTATTATCAAGTCTTCCTAAGGGCATAAAAGATGTTAAATGTGTTCGTCGTAGCGGGAGTCTATTGTATATAAAATATGTACCAGGTAAAATCGACAGTAGACTGGGGGATGACTATAAGGATGTATCGAGGAAAACCGAAGCCATCATTAAAGAAGCCAAACATAAATTTTTCAATTGCACACTGCCTAACCTCCTGAAAACTGACCCTAAAAAATTCTGGCTAGTGGTAAACCCTAAAAACACTGATTCCCCGACTTTGCTAGACGGTGAGCATGGCGATTCTCCGTCGGCTGAGGAAACCGCGGAAATATTAAGCGATCAGTTTGCATCGGTATTTTCACATGAGCTTCCATTAGATTCGCAAGACCTACCAGAGACCGTCATTCATGATACCTTTCTCCCACTAGTAATCACCGAAAATAGCGTAGCACGTGCCATTGAGCGACTTGAGTACAAGACGAGTCCAGGGCCTGATGGCATTAGCTCCAAACTTCTGAAATTAACCACTCAAAAATCATCGTACCTATTGAAACTAATATTTCAGCAGTCACTGGACACAGGTTGCGTCCCAGATGATTGGAAGTCAGCGTTAGTGGTACCTATATTCAAATCTGGCTTAAAATCATGTGCTAATAATTACCGGCCAATCTCTCTTACTTCTATTACGTGCAAAATACTCGAGCATATTCTGTTTACGCACATCGTATCACACCTCAATAAAAATAACTTGCTAATAGATAACCAACATGGCTTCCGCAATAACCGATCTTGCGAAACTCAGCTGTTCGAATTGGTAACTGACCTTCATAATTCTCTGAATAACTCCCGCTACATTGACGCAATTTTTATAGATTTCTCTAAAGCATTTGACCGCGTGCAACACCAAAGGTTGATGACTAAAATCTGTAATCTACAGCTAGACGATAAAACAACCCAGTGGATAAGCGGTTTTCTTACTAACAGGGTTCAGTCAGTTAAACTTAACAACGTTATCTCTAGACGCAGACCCGTCAAGTCCGGAGTACCCCAGGGTTCCGTACTAGGCCCTCTATTGTTTCTAGTCTATATTAATGATATCGGATCCAACATTAACTCTTCACTGCGTCTCTTTGCTGACGATTGCGTACTTTACAAGGAAATCACCGAACCAAACGACGTAAACATCTTGCAGTCCGACTTGGCAAAATTATCAGAATGGTGCCGTTTATGGGAAATGGAAATAAATGTAAACAAAACCAAACACGTACGCTTTTCATCTGTTGCACATCCTTCGCCCAATAAGTATGTCATAAACAACTTAGTAATTCAAACAGTTCCATCTATTAAATATCAAGGTATTTTATTCCACTTTGATCTAACCTGGTCTAGCCACGTAGAATACATTACCGCGAAAGCATTACGGAAACTTGGTCTTCTCAAGCGCCGCCTGAAACTTGCAAACAAGGACACCAAACTTCACGCATACAATACTGTAATCCGGCCAACCCTAGAATATGCTTCCATAGTATGGCACTCCCACACAGCAATCCTTACTGATGCGCTCAAATCTGTTCAGAACAAAGCCGCGCTATTTATTTTGTCATGTTACTCCCGCTATGAAAGTGTGTCATTCATTAAGAAAAATTTAAATCTCCCACCTCTTGCCATGCGCAGAAAATATTTCCGCTTATCTTTCTTCCACAAATTATATCACAGTGATTCGCCGTTCCGCCGTACGTTCATTCACCCTGCTTTGTACATTTCCGCACGCGTTGACCATGGTCATAAAGTAGAACCTATATTTTCTCGCACAAAAAAAACACCAATACTCACCCCTTGTATTATCGATAACCGAGTGGAATGCTCTGCCTGCCAGCATTGTAACGCATGCACAGCAATCATCTTTCCAGTCTGCGTTATTTGCGTTCCTTGAATGCGTTGGACGATCTTAGCCATTGCCACTTTTTTGCTGCTGTATAACGTGTCGTGCAGCTTTTTCAATGTGCTCGCCTGTGAAAACCTTGCTGTGTTCTTTTTTTGCTGATTTTGGTTGACCGACTGTGTATCCTGCGCATGTTTTCTTGTCTTCTTCTTTTCTCGTTAAAAAAATTGCTGTTGTCACTGATTACTGTATTAACCCCCCTTATGTAATGCTCTAGAGGCCCTTAAGGTATATATATATATAAATAAATAAATAAATAAATAAATAAATAAATAAATAAATAAATAAATAAATAAATAAGTTACGTTTATTACATCTTTCATTTAACAGTGCTTTTTTAAGACTTCACTCACATTTTCAGGAAGTCAACATGCGTTAAGAACACATATGCACGCTATTTAATTAATACAAAGAAACAAACAATGTGCATTCCTAACGACATGACAAAAATGCAGGTAACAAATTTGGCTATATATATAGAGAGAAGGCGCTTTATTAGAAAATATAGAAAGCCGAGATGTTTGCCGGAATTTCGACACCGACATGCTACCCGGCGGGGCGAGGGGGAAAGGGGCGACGATAAAAGGCGCGATAGATTACAGGGCAGAAAAAAGAGGAAGAAAGAGAATTATTCAAAGAAGAGAAAAAAATGAACCTTAAGATTGCGTCAGTAGAGTGATAAAAAGTCTGTTTTCTAAACTCTAGGTCACTTCAATGAGGCCAATCTCGTCCACATAATCGAACAAGGCCGCCAGTACTTTGCATTGAGCTGGTGGAGAGAGCAATGTGCCAAGAAGTACTTTCAAGGTCATTGGTCCTAGGCTGAGGCGCTCTAGTTTCTGTACAAGACTGCATCTTTCCTGTATATATGTGGAGTATTCGAACAGGAAATGCTCTACGGTTTCCAGCGATCCGCATTTGTGGGAGTAAGGGTTTGTCGTGACACCAAGTCCAAAAAAGTGTGACTTCGTGAACGCTGCGTTGAGACGTAGTCGGCGATATAACGTCTCTAATCGGCACGGAAGTACTTCTCGCAGCTTCATCCTGAGCTTCGGATCTATGTAGCGTAGAAAGGCACGGTGGTGCTATGAAAGGGACCAGAGACGGTTCCGTTCGGTTAAAACAATCGTCTTTGTCATAGTTGTGGCATCACGCTTAGTGAAGAAAATCCTCGTCACATTATGCATTTCCAGTCACCTGCGAGCAGCTTCACCCGCCTTCCCATTTCCTAGAACACCACAGTGACCGGAAAGCCACTGAAACATTAAATGGTGCACAACGTCGTCGGCAGAGGGGTGCAGGTACATTATGTCACGAGAGGCATGTTCATGAATGGTGAAGCAGTCGCTGCTCTGCAGGCTTTGGAGAACTGCCTTCGAGTCCGTGAAAAGGGTCCATTGCCTCGACCGTTGGTGTAAAAGTAGCGTGGAGCTTCCTGGATGGCGTAAAGCTCGGCTGTCATAGATGATGTCGCCCGCTCAAGGCGATAGGAGAACGACTGGCCAGTAGAGGGAATCGACTGCGCTCAGGGGTGCATGAGCCACCTCTAAAGGTGTGGTTTGCGTCAGTGTACAGTCGGCTGGTATGGTGAAGTGTTAATTGTAGGAGTCCACTATGAGGTATGCTCTTTTTGGAGTCAATTCCGGGGATGGTTCATCTGATATTTAGGGGCGAAAGGGTCCACGGTGGGAAGTTCGATGGTATTGCTTTTGGTGCCTGGAAGGAACAGAAAGATATAATGTCTTGTCTGTCTACCCGAAACTCGAGTTACCGTTTTCAACCACGCGTGTTATCATACGGCTTTTTGCGTGCAGCCGATGTCGTAGATGTATTCGCACAGTTTCCTGGATCCAAATCACGTCCAAAGGTAGGCAGCCATCAGCGATCGTACCTAAGCACAACGACCCTTTCGGGAGGTCGAGGCAGAGGTGGAGGCAGTTGTTTCTGGCCGCATCTAGCTACTTTCTGCTTGTGGGCGGAAGCTTCTGTAGGACAGGGAGGCTGTAACCCAGTAGACCGTCGACATAGGCTTTGCAAAGCAGTACCACAGAGCGACAGTCACTGCGCAAGCGACTGCTTGCGAGATACCCGAAGATTTTTGACGTTGCGGTTTTTCTCGTACCGAGTTTTTTTTTACTTCAGGAGCCCAGGAAAGATTCCGGTCTATGAAGATTCCGAGGAATTTTTGGGTTCGTACATATTGCAGGGTACGACCTGCGAGAACTAGTGGACATCGTTTCATGTGCTTGCAAGTAAGAGCAATCGCAACCCATTTCTCGGAAGATAGGTGCAGTCCTCTGGGTGAGAGGTACGCAGATGTTTTTGCGAGAGCTTTCTGTAGCCTTTGCTCCGGGGTACGACGCGATCGCGACGCACTCCAAATGCAGATTTCGTCAGCATAAAGTGTGACATGGATGCCAGGTGGGAGTACTCGCTTTACGTGGATAAGAGTAAGGTTAAATAGCAGAGGGCTCAATAAGGCTCCTTGAGGTACTCCTTTTTGTATAGTATAGTAGGAAGTTGGGCCTTCCGGCATGGACATGAAAAGTCGCCTTGGAGGGAACTTGAAACTCAAGCGTAAAGTTTTCCCACCAAACCCAAGAGCGGCAAGGGATGTCAGAATGTCATCATGAAAAAGTGAATCAAATGACGAGTTAATGTCTAAAATAGGGCAATGGGAACATATATATTACGCAGTTCTTCTCCCAGAGATGAAACTAGTGCAATCACGTTGTCAATGACTCCTCCATTCTCGCGAAAACCGTTCATCTGGGGCGAATAGAGTTTTTTGCACTCAAGGTACCAGGCCATTCTTCAGAATATAATTTTCTCCATAATTTTGCCGACATAGCTTAACAAAGCTATTGGTGGAAAAAATCGTACAACGTTGGGGGTTCACCAGGTTTTAGGATGGCCACTAGCTTTCATAGTTTCAATTGGGAAGGTACTATGCCACATAGCCAGATTGACTTATGGTTCTAGACGACGCAATCGGGAGTGGTGGGACAGGCGAGAAATAGATTCGCAGGTTATTTCGTCTTGACTGGGTGAAGAACGATTATTGGCATGAGGAATGGCTGCGTTGAGTTCGTGTATGGAAAAAGGAAGGTTGATGGCAGGGTAAGCTGCAAGCGGGGCTTCGGAGGAGCCACTGGTGGGGCGTGTCGGAGGTACTGATCTTGTAGACAGTGACCTACACTACTCTTCAGCCACCTTTTTCAGTGAAATGTCGTCGTGCAACGATAGCGCTCCTCTTGCTCTCCTCTTGCCTTGTGGGCGTCTACACCACTGAAGGAGTGTGCTCACCAAATCTCGTCTCTATGTATCCAGAGATTTGGGATGGGCGATGATCACTCGCAACATCCTGTTCTTATGTAGGTACAAGCCCGGCCCTTCCATCGCGACGCAAATTGTACGGAGGCGCTGCCTACGACTGCGTTTAATTAAACGTAGTCATAGGCTGCGCCTCGTAGCTAACCCAACTTAGAAGATCCCAAATCACTTTTATTAATGAAAACGGCGCGTAGAACGGATGTTAAGAAACGCTTTAAAATCAAGAATTAAAAATTGCTAGACCCACTAAGGATCGAAGACAGGCAGCCATCGTCAGAACCCACAACTCAGCCTTGAGGCCAGAGAGGCCGAACGTCAAGTTTCCTGTGAAAGTCGCCTAAGTGAATAGCGGGGGAGTGTTCAGAAAGACCAGTAGGTGGCACCATGTTATACAAGTGGTGCTTGGCTTGTACCCGCAGGGGAACGGAATCTCTCTGACCACTCAGTCAGCCAGTCAGCCAGTCGGTTAGTCAGGCAGTCGGTCGGTCAGTCAGTCAGGCAGTGAGTGAGTGAGTGAGTGAGTGAGTGAGTGAGTGAGTGAGTGAGTGAGTGAGTGAGTGAGTGAGTGAGTGAGTGAGTGAGTGAGTGAGTGAGTGAGTGAGTGAGTGAGTGAGTGAGTGAGTGAGTGAGTGAGTGAGTGAGTGAGTGAGTGAGTGAGTGAGTGAGTGAGTGAGTGAGTGGGTCAGTCAGTCAGTCAGTCAGTCAGTCAGTCAGTCAGTCAGTCAGTCAGTCAGTCAGTCAGTCAGTCAAACTTACTCGACCTTACTTGTATACATAGATACGCGCAGTTATTGTATGAGCCTTATTTGTTACCAGTCAGGCACCCCGCACGGTAAATAAATAAATAATGGTGATGATGAGCCAGAAGGACTGCCGTAGAGCGGTCAGTCAACGCTTGATTTATGTGAATAAATCGGTGGAGGGGGACAAGGAAAATGTTGAACCCGCTTAACGCATGAGTACCCATCCTTCCTACATCCTTCAATGTTTTGCCTGCAGAAGTTCGCTGAGGAAGCGTCGCTTTACAACCTGTAAGTCATTCATTCGCGTTTCCTGCGGCTCGCAAATTCAGACCTGCAATTCAATAGTTCGAGCCAACACAGTGATGCTCCGCTTGCAGATTAAATCTTTTTTTCTGCATTTAGTACCAGTGCTTTATGCAATCTTTCAGACTTACCATTCAATAATTCGAGCCAACACCATGGTGCCCCACAAGTACATTAAATATATTTGTCTGAATTTAGTACCAGTCCTTTACACAGTCTAACGCTCTAACTAGAACCAAACCCCCTTGAGCGACATACGTTCAGTTGTATTGCTTGCCGTAGAAAGTTGAGCACACCGGTTATCTGTCTGTGGTTCACTCGGCGCTATCTGCGAACTCCGAAGCCAAAAAAAAAAGGATAAAATTGGTTTGGCTGCGCCAACCACGGAATGTCACGCGGATGCACCCGCTACATTCCTGCTAGTATAAAGCGTTGTTCACTATGGTTATCTACAAGTCATAGACAAATGAAATGTGAATGCGCAAATATGCACGGTAACACACAGGCGACGCAATTTTTTCTATGCAAGACAAATCGTCGCGTCACTCCGTAACAGCAGAAAAGTTTGTAAGCGTGACTTTCCATATATACTACGACCACGTCGTTATGTCATCTCCACAAACCAAATTCTTTAATTTTGCATGTTCTGCATCATAATTTCGCGTTCGCTTTTCATTTGTCGACAACTGTACGCACACTTGTACGTATTCTTGTAGTCTACGCCTCCACCCAGTAACATAGTATTGATGGAGGTGCCGCGACAACCTACGGCGATGGAGCTCCGTAGAGGCCGCCAAGTTTATTCGTCCACTATGTCTGCCAATGTGATTCCCATCTCGCCTGTCATCGCACCCTCGGACACACTCTCGCACTACCGCGACCCTGGAACGTTCTGCGCCACTGACGACGTACACATAGAAGACTGGAAAAATGTGTATGGAAGTGTCAGCAACCGTAAATGATGGGATCGATCACTGACGCTCGCCAATGTTTTACTATTCCACCTTGAAGGGCGACCCATATTAGGTTTGAGACGTGAAGATGCTTTGACCAGCTGGGAACAATCCAAAGGCAAACTCTGAGATGCGTTCTAGAATCGCCTGGGAATCCAGTTTGTCGCGAAGAAAATGCTCATGTCTACGGCCGAGCGGCCATAGACACCTGCGTTGCGTATACATTCAGGACGTGCTAGCCCCTGGCCAGAAAGTTGACCGCACCATGCCCGAGTTCGACAAGGTTGAGCGCGTCCTGAATGGTATGGGAGCTGATGCCTTTCACTTGCTTGTTTTCAAGAACTAAGAAACCATCTGCGCCGTCATCTCCGAGTATCGCCGTTTCAACCAGAGAAAACGCCGACGCACTTCCCAGAGATTTGCCCTGCTACCAATACGGCCGTGATATCCTTTTGCGAGGACGTACCACTTCGTTCGCATCATCCTTAAAAATCCTAGACCTTGGCACGCATGCTCCGCCACGAGATGATGTCGCCACCCGTAATACAAACACCTAGCCCTGATAGCCAGGCAATTCTGTCTCCCTCGTGTAAGCCGTCGTACGTTCAAGGGACATACAACCGATTTTTGCGGATTGCATGCCGTTTAGCTCGTATGAAAGCCAGCGTTTTATATACTGGGGCAACCGCAAAATATTCCTAATAAATAGGCGGAGATCATTTTAATTTTGCACTAAAATTTCTGAAGTCTGAAAGGTGGCGACACGTAGTGTCTAAACGTGACACTACGTTACTGGTCCAAACTCCGTCAATTTCAGCCCGTGATTCTAAAGTGTGCTGCCGCACGGCTCACTTTTATGGTTGCCAGCATTCCTTTTGGCGGGACACGTATGGCTAGTACATCTAAAAATTCCGATTTGAAAAGTTATAGGGCGCTATCAGCAAAACCGTTTTGAATTAAGGTGTTTTAAGTGATGCCCTTTCATTTGGGATAAAGATAATATACTTCACAAAAATCGGTTGTCGGTCCCTTAGGAAATCGACAACGTGGGACTTCGGTATACCTGCTCCGTCTACCATGCTGACAACCAACGGAGCTTCTCCACCCCCATTCCCTACTCGCCAGTACACGCGCTTACTAGTCCCCGCAAGTTGGTTTAGTGGTGTACACCTGACGATCGTTCCTTGTGTTCCTGCTGCGGGCGTGTTGGCCATATTCTTTGTCACTGCCGTACACGCTTGTCTTCACCCCCCCCCCCACCCCACCCCCTTGCCTCGTGCAACTATCCTCGCCGAATAACCCCCGGGACTCACACTGGAAAGCTCTTCTGCAACTACCTCTCAGCACATACCTAGCCGCCATCGCCACAAAACACAGACAAGCGGCTTCTCCTCCCCAACATCGGCATTTCTCTTCGGAAAACTAGAGAGCGGCCCCGTCAGCTAAAGCTGCATTGAACACTGCGACTGACAACCTGCGTCTACGACGGGTCCAACTTCCTTGACGTTCTGCTCGATGGTGTAGATGTGCTGGCACTAATTGATACCGGGCGACCATATATGCAATGGCCACTCCCCTCCGACGCCAGCTCAACCCTGTTACGAATCAGCGCGACGTTAGGCTTCAAGCTTCGTGCAGCACTCTTCGGCTTTGTGGTGGAGCCTCCACTACGTGTGCCTTTTGATTGGACGCCTGGGTCGGTGATCCAGGCTTGCAGCAACCGCCAGCGGATCCCAACATGTCGCAGCACGCCTGGGAAAAGCCGGATTGCTGGCGCCTCACTATCGGCGTGATTCAAACTTCGGCGGTGGCAGACGAGGCGTGTAAAGACACGTTTGAAGGACGCGGAGACCGTTGCAGAGACCTCATCTCTCCCCTCTCTCGGACTCAGCATGCGCAACTACTACCTGCGCCACTACTCACGAACTCTGGAAAGGGTGTTGTGTGTGACTGCACCATGTCGCACCGTGTGCAAAAACTAGAGGGAACACTTGTTTGACCGTTAGCGCTTTGGGTATAAATAAGAGCCCCTAAGCGCAAAAGTTCATTCCTATTGTAGCAGTGAATCAATGCTGTCACTCTGCTCAAGTCCTGCACGGTAACCTCGCCCGTTCGGGCATTGTACGTGTATTTCTTCGGTTAGCGCCAGATTCCTTATCATCTACTTGGATGGTGGTTAGAGGGCCATGCAACTACCAACGGCTGCTGAAACAGACGGCTGTGGCGTACACCACCTATCGTCACGAGGCACCTGAGGAGAACCGAGGCTTGTTCGTTACACCGGGCAAGAACAGCCTCAGCTCGTACACCGGGCCTGCTGTATAAAGTTAGCCTTGCCTCATCATCCTCTTCGTGGCCCTCGTGCAGTGTGCCACTGCCTAGTGACATTCATCACTTTATTACGAACTGCTCCAAACACAACCCCAAGAGAACGGACTCTTGTGCGACCGATGCTCCAACCGAGGAGGTTGTCTGCCGGTCTATATGTGCCACACTTTTGGCGCATGCAAGAAATGTATTAATAAAAGGCTCTAGGGTATTCATACCTTTATATCGGACGCCTTACATTGCCACCGAAAAAGGGTTTTCTTAGTAATGCGTTTGTGTACAGCAGTAAATCCAAGTTTTAATGGGATTTGTGCACAGCGCTTCACGGGGGGTGAAGATTTTGCGGGACCTGCAGAGCTAAGTGATGAGTGGTAACTTTCCCCATGTATGTTGGGACATGGGGTCACTTACGCGTACCAATTGCCGACACTTTCATGCAGGGCTAGTCCGCCTCAGTAAGCAGCATTTTCTACTTACTTACTCCATATATCTCCGCATTTGACCCCAGAGCAAGCTGGGCCTCCATTCCCTGTTGCCCCATTATACTAGCATCGTCGGTTTCGATGGTAGTTTAAAGCGGCAAACAATCGTTGTTAAACACCGCATTGACACAGGCCAGGCGAACCGTATTCACCAACGGCCCTGCAGACTTTCTGTCACCGAACACAGCGATATATGGGTAGAAATAGAGAAGACGGTCGCCAACGGCACCTCGAGACATTGGGTGTCTGCATGGACTATGGAAATCTTAGTGCAATCACCAAAAATGGCGGCAGATTTTTGCCGCGAGTTGGTGACGTACTAGACTGTCTTCACGGCGTCCAATAATATTTATTTATGGTTACAGGCAGATCATTCTGGGGAAAATGAACCGTGACAAAACTTCCTTTTTTCGCTCCGGATGGCCTATTACAGTTTGAAGTCATGCTCTTTAGCAACAACGCCCCGGCTACTTTCATGAGAATGATGGGCACCCTCTGCCTAACTCGGGCTGTTCAGCACTAACAGAATGTTCTAATTGCTTCCCCCATTTTAGCGCACAGATATCGTGGCGCCCCTTAATCGCGAGCTCTAGGAGAAGGATTCTGCGATGCGTTACCTTTCCCGCCAGCCACCGATTCTACCCGGCTTTCCTTTCTAAACGCGTGAACTTGCTTTTGCCGCAACGATTCCGACACTTAACACGTCGCTTATATGCCCCTCACCATCCCTTTACACCGTCAGCTGACAGTATGGCGGCTGCTGCGTTCGCTATGTGTGGCGTAGCTGATGCTCACTGAAAGAAACATTGGTATCGGGGTTGATATCAAAGCCAGAAATGTAAAGAAATGATGGGCACTGACCCGGGCCCGAGAATAATGCGCGCACAGCTGCCCGACCTGTGCAGACCTCCAGGCGCGAGACCGCGATCCTGCAGTGTCCTTCGGTTGGGTGAACCTCCAGGGCTGAACAAGAAACGAAGAAACTTCAGTGCACCAAAACATCTTAGAGGTTATTACTGGACAAGTCAGTTTACTTGGAAAAACAGAAGTCTGCGACTTCGTGATAAGGAAAGAGGAGTGTAGGGGGTTACGATGTGCGCCAGTTTTACGAAGCTCATAGAGTTATTGAAGTGTGTGGAAGAGGTCGCTGATGTGGAATGTGCGCTCCGCACCTGGAGTGTCAGTAAGAAGCCTATATCTCGCACTGATATCCATACAGTGAAGAGAGCCGATTTTACGCCAAGTTGTGGCGTTATGTACTCCGCACTGGTATTATAGTGATGCAGGGTAGATTGTGTTCCTTACGCTATTACTGCGGGAATTTATTTTTTTATGTAAGGTTGACCCATCCTGTGATTTGAAGTACAATGTCGTCTGATCTAGTATTTTGCTTGATCAAGATTTGCTTTCAGGATTTGTCGGTAGGTTAGGAAGTGATACCTGTCTGGATCATATGCGTTGAGTGTACAACGCATGCTCAGCCTACGAGTTTATATAGGATGAGCCCCCTAGCGCGGCAGATGTACCCCAGCGCCTGGAGAGGAAGTAACAAACTGCTGTGTTTTTAACACTTTCATGACTGCTGTGAGCTTTATTCAGTCACACGTGCGTACAAAATCCACGTATATCAAGTATTGGCGTTTCACATAGACTGCGAACATTTGCGTTGTACAATTGAAGACGTAGTCTGTCGCAGTGTAAACTCATTTGAAGCCGTCATGTTTTCAAAGTTGATGATAGTATTAAGTTCCGCTTAATTTCTCGATTTCCAGCGGAAACCCGTTAACAACAGCGAGTACCACAACATGATGGACGGTGGTGCAAGTCGAGAAGAAAGGATACTCTTGCAGTTGATGCACTCAGTTATCGGAGCACTCCCTCCCAGAACTAAATCCCGCACTATCAGCATGCAACTATTATACTCTGACGCCACGCCTTATGCCCAACGACCACGCTGCTGCACGGTCGCCTGCAAATATCCAGAGACAAGCTTTACGGCCTGCACCGTTCCAACGCCAAACCCAGAGGCTGCTGAAGAATGCGCCATTACCCTGGACATAGTTCGAATGCCAGCCTCCGGAACCCCAGGAACCATGGTCCTGGACAGTCAGCACGCCTATCACACTATATCGAACAGCCTGGGTAACCCTTACCGGCTAGCAGGGTTACGCACGATCCCCAATATGTACTTACTTCCACAAATCAGTCTCATATTGTCACTGGTACATGCTGGGATGGAGGGCAACGAGGCGGCACACGATTGGGCTTGCGAATGCATGAACCAGGACCCATTCGATCTATCCATCTCTCCCATTTTCACTGGAGCTCATTGCTCACATACAGCGCCATTCTTCAACACTACCGCGAAACTCGTCAACGATACCATAACAACTCCCGCCACTTTACCAGACAACAAACCACCAATACTCAGACTGCCACAAAGTAATTATTACCCTCATCCCAAGCTGTTTAGCTCCACATACCCATAGCCACATGTCCGGGATGTAAGACTTACAAAGACACCTCGCCTACATAATCTGGGCTTGCCCGAAGGCACCAATACTCATCACGACTGGGAGGCAGCTCTACACAGCAACGACCCGGAGACCCAACTGTAGCTGACCCGCCTGGCCCTCGACGCGCCGACAACGGTGGCCCACCCTCAGGAGGGCGCCGGAGAGGTGGGGGTGGGGGGTCTCACGGGTCGCTGAGTTGAGGGAGCTTGGCAACATTTGCACCGGCTGAGGCCCACCGCTGAGTCTCCAACGCCTCGGCTGCTTGGCCGCCCGCAATGGGCTGATCACATTAAAAGCTTCTCTCTCCCCCATCTGTTGAGGTTGAGCAGCACCTCCTCAAGGTCACCGAAAGGTTGCCGCCACTTGCGGTTGGGGAGAACAGAGTTCAGACCGCTTTCCGTCTGCTTAATGAGAGTCGTATGGAGTGATCGCGTCCACCGATGGAAGAGTCTGCTAGCAGTGGCGGGTGTAGTGAACGTTGCTACCATTCACAACTACTACCATTCGCATTGCCTGTAACTCTACCTTTATTTTTTCCCAACTACTATAACAGTCTACCATTGCCATTCAGCACTGGATTTTACCTGTTGTATTCCTGATTCGACAACTTAGCAGAACAATTCATTGTATTCAAGATTCAAGATTGTTTATTGTCTCGTTTTCATTTTCACCAAATACATGCATGAATGTCTGGATCCTTAGCCTATTGGCTAGTAATGGATCCATTAAAAACATAATACAAAGGAATCAGGGGCTATGCTATGTACAACCACATGTTTGAGGGAAATGTAGTATGTACAGGTGTTCAAGAAATTGTCAATAAAAAGCATGTGTATGAATAGGAAAGACACATTCAATATAAATTACAGTGCTAAAAACAAACGTTCGGTTCTATACAAACAAATTAAACTATGAATAAGACAGCTGTGCATAGTTCTCATTGCAATAACACACATACAGAAGACCACACGTCAGGAATGAAGTACATCGTCAGTGGTAGAGGCTGCAAATATTATCGTCGTCGTATTGTAGGCGAGGCTAGCAGTTGATGTATAAACCGGCGCAGAGCATAACTCACACTTATGATTTAATTGAATTGCAACGTGTCTTCTACGATGAAAATCTATAAACGTTTCGTGCTGCCTCGGTATAGACCAGAAAAGCTACACCAATATGTTGTCACATCTTCCCGGAGGAGGGAAGGAGTGGTCCAAGAGACTTCTTATATGCCTTCAGCGCAAGTTTTCTTTCTGGTAGCGCACCTTCAGCGCGGGCTCGATGTGTACTTGCGACAGAGGATACACAAGCGACGTTTGCTAGATTACACGGTTACACAAGCCACTCATTGCTTAACCCTAAAATATCTCACCTTCTATACTTGTAACCTTGACCTATGGTGTCCCATTTTGTGGCCGGTATGTTTCCAAGAAGCAATGCACCATAGAACAACTTATTAGGTGCGGAGTACCTCAGGACCACACAATGTCCGTCCGCGTCCATGCGCATAGCATTTACAATCGCAAAAAAATCACACAGGCACAGGTACAGGCACAGGCAGGATTTGAGCCTGTGTCTGGTAGACCAGACAGAGTTAGTGCCAATCGTCTTACCCATTGGGCTACGACCGTGAGATAGTACCCGAGAGTCAAACGGCTTACTCCCTCGCCTGTAACGGTGCGGAGTACCTTCCCAATGTCCGTCCGCGTCCATCCGTGCGCACACCACCATCAAGCGAAAATCAAGCGAAATTTGATTCGAGCCGTGAGCTGCAGTTTCATTTAGTGAATAATCAAGGTGCAACTCACGGCTCAAATTGAATGGCGGTCGGGGCGCAAATCAGATGTCGCTCGGGGCGCAACTTGGATGTCATTTCGAGTCCCCGTACTCCGCACCCTCGCCATCATCCACGGAGCGGAGATGCTGCCATTTTTTTCTCTGGGGCTTCCACTTTAACAAAGGTAGGAAGGGAGAGTATATTTCTGAGTTACCAATATAACACGCATTCGTTATACGAACCGACACGTTCAATCAATACGCTCGCCATGGCAGCCAGATACTTGCCGACATATAACCGCAAAACTATCGTTACCCCGTTCCTTCTCGAAAATGATGCGGCGAACTATGCACACGAATACGACTATGCGTAATAAAGATGAAGGATAGCTGAGAACGACAGAAGTGACAGTTTGCTTCAATTTTTAATGAGTATGCACACGGCAGAGCTTCGTTCCGGTGACTCGAGCAAAGAAGAGGTTCTGGCGGCTCGTTGGTAGTGCGGGTGGTTCACTTTGTTTGCGACCGACGAGCGTGCCGAGCGCGTGACGACGTTCGCATGCAACGTGTGACTCGCCTTGCCGATCCCGGGCCACCGCCGCCACCTCGGATCGTTGAGCTCGCGCCATCCGAAATTCGTTTTCCCTCGACAGGAGCGCGGAGCACGCGACGCCGCTGTCGCTCTCGTCGCCAGATCGATGTCTGGACACGCGCGTGATGCAATCGACCGCGCCACCGACGATGAGACTTGGCCCGTCACGCCAGCGCGACGGCGCTCGTGAGCGTCGCATGCAGCGGACGATAGGAATTTCTGAGCGGCTTCGCTGTACGACACCGGTGTGATGGAGCGGTGTCACTTTCCAGGGGATTGCGAAGGGCTTTTCGGGGGGGAAGGGGGGGGGGGGGGGGGGGGGTAGCGGCTGTCTCACACTAGGACTTCACGCGATTCACTTGCTAAAATATACTAATAAAGGAACGAGAGTCCGTGAAGGACGAGGAGAAAAAATAGAGGGAGGAGCAAGAAATAATTCGAGCGACAGCGATGATGATCTGATGCGCGTTGTTGCCATGTCGGAAAATGGACGGCGATGAGATAACAGCTGTTTGGCATGCAACTAAGCTCCGTGTCGGCGTTTCCGCTGCGGACTGGCTAGTTAGGCTTATCGCATTTACTAATCGAATAGGTCGCAGCGCGTTCATGTCCCCGTTTCTCCCTCCCTCCCTCCCTCCCTCCCTCCCTCCCTCCCTCCCCCCCCCCCCTCTCTCTCTCTCTCTCTCTCTCTCTCTCTCTCTCTCTCTCTCTCTCTCTCTCTCTCTCTCTCTCTCTCTCTCTTGCAATTTCCTTGTTTCCGAGTGGAAGTACAGATAGCTGCAGGCACCCTACTCTTCATGTCCTTCCCCTCACCCCTCACAAGTTTCTAAAATGATTGACGTTTTGTTTCTGCTCATACTTTTAATTTGGCTTCAACAATGCAATTTTCTGTAAGTAAAAACATGTCTTTGCGCCAAGGCACACTGCCCCGCTCCTACTGGTAGCTGTAAGTGAAGGGGAGAATAGCCATTGACATTTCCTCAGAGAAATGGTCGATCGCGTGAAATGCGAAAACGGGTCTTCCGACCGAGTGTTCGAGCCAGAAATCACGGTAACTAGTCAGCGAGCAGACAAGCCAGCGAGAAATCACAAAGCCGGCGAGTAAGTGAGTGGGTGTTCGATAGCGCTATCAAATGTCGAGCCAATATGGTCAAAAGTTTCCGCTCGTGCAAGCGCGCATGCAGGCACAGAAATCTCGCCGTTATTGTTACCCTAAACTTGACATCACCAAGAACGGCCCACTGCCGCAGCTGTCGGTATCCACTAGCTTGTTTTGAAGCAAAACAAAAGTAAAAAAATGCACAGAAATTTTGAGAATTGTGCTGTAATGTATGATCAGTCCTTCCAGATGCTCTGCTATGTACCGGGGCTCTTCAAGAACTGCTTTACTAAATTACACAAATGCATTGCTAAAAAGACATTTTACCGAGGGCAATGCAAGCACATGTATCCCCGTAATGTGCTATACACTGAAGCAAACTGAAAGGTGGGCAAGTTGGTAAAGCATGTCTTACAAAAAAATAGCGCGCAAACGGACGGGACGAAAGAAGGGAAGGTTTAAAGCCAGCTTCATCATTATGCAAAAGTGCATTGTTATCGGATCGCGTCGTGCGCTTTTACAGCGAAGCTGTTTATGGCTAGGGTTCAGCGTATTTTCCATGGGCGTGAACAAAAACTCCCGAGGCTTTACGTGTCATTGAAGTGCGAGGCGTTCATGCGTGTCCGTTCGTTCGTTCATTCGTTTGCTTGCTTTTATTTGGTTCCGCACTTACTTTAAATAGAAATTCGCCGTTTTCGTTTTCGAGTTCCACTTCTATGCCGTCGTCGTAGTGGACTTCAGAGGAACAATGCGCCTACGAAGAGCGACAGCGCAACAGACAAGAGAATAGAACCGTCGCCAACCAGCAAACGCCAATGAAAATCGGGCAGGAAACTCATGTGGCACGTCAGACGAGGCTACCAACGTCGCGGGGCAGAGAGCGCATCGCAGATACAACGCTGCTAGATACAATGCTGCTAAGGCGCAGATACAATGTTGCTAAACTGGAAAACTTCAATGGAGCATACGATAAATTCAGAGGGGACTACTTGGATGCACAACACACTTAGGTGTGGTTGTGCGGTGTGTGTTCAGCGGCTGTCCGACGACGACTTAATCAAGAGCGGCAATGTGGGAGGTCCTGCAAAGCGGTCCCTTGCCGTGCCAGTATTGTCGGACTCCTTTCCAGACACCGGGGATGTCGAAAACTTCCACGTGCACGGGTTGTGTAAAGGCTTGACACTGTAAAAATAACGACCCGCCGATCAGGACAACAAATGTGTGGGTGTACTTTTCGTCACGATAACCACCGATAAACACAATAAATGAGATCGTATGCCATTGTTCAAAACTATATGCCACTTGAGCTCCGCTGGTCATCTATGCAGGCATTGCGGAATCATGGTGTAGACTAGCAATCCATCTGCACAAAGTAGAATGGTTAATGATTTTTTTATATTTTTTTTGATCGGCAATGAAGGTACTAAGCATGTACAGTTTTTATACTGTAAAGATTACACGTGTCGACTCGACCAAGTATGCATTTATTTCGCCGACATAACAAGAAATGCCAAAAATGGCATGCTTGTTCAGTGGGGCAATCACCAAAGAATGCTTGTGAATTTAAAAAGAAAATGTTACTGAGCTCATGTGAGATGTTTTCGACTTCCTGACAACGAGTTATTCACTGGCTTTTATACACAACCATTGATGATAACTTGACACCGCAGGGTTCATCAATCCCCTTACGAAGTATAGACGTACTCGTAATGGCATGCACAAATCGCGGTTCTCTGAACTTGTGTAATCACTAGGGTACACCAGTAACGAAACTTCGTTGCGGTGGCAACCGGAAATACGAGAGGTTATGACTTTCACGCATGAACTTGACATCGTGCCGGCTAAACAGCGTGGCGGAGGCTCGTAGCGCTTCTGTGCACTTAGCAACGATCGACATAGGTTCGAAAGCGTGCACTCGCGACGGAAAATTGTGGAGCAAAGCAGCGGTCTCCAAAAGGAATTGCCGATTGGAGGCAGCGCAATGGCCAACGCGACGGATCCCCCCAAAGTACTGGACAGATTGCCTGGGGGCAAAGACGGGTTTTTGTGATTTTGCACGCATTTTTTAACAGAGAAGCTGTTGAGCAAATCGTTTGTGTATAGTGTCCGCAGTTTTAAAGATACCAAGAAAATGCCGAGCGCACGTGCACGCGTGCCTCAAACGCTCGTTCGTTAAGCTATAAGAATACCCACTTCGGGAGATTGGCCAATAGTGGCAACAAAAAAAAAATCTCTAGCGTTCGCCGCATGCCTGGAGCGCACATTCGTCAAGCCAAGTATACCCACTACGGGGATTGGCCAATAGTGGCAAAAAAATATCTCTACCATATGATCTGGGAGTGCCGACAATCGCCATCATTAACCCCCCAACCAAACCCAACACTGGAGCAGTGGGAGGACCAGCTGACCAGCTCACGCCCTCAAGACCAGCAACGACTGGTGGACAGGGCCCGCCGGGCAGCCAAGGACCAAGGCTTCCTGGACTAAGCAGAGGCCTCCCACAACGGAACTAATACAGCTGAATAAATGTTTATTCCTCCTCCTCCTCTAGCGTTCGCCGTATCGTGGCAACACTTGCTCGGAACGAGGAAGACGCGTCATAGGAAGATGCGCTCAGTAATGTCGAAGCTGCTGTAGTTGATCATTGACTCAGGATTCCCGGCTACGGATAGTTTGCACGGCCAAGGAAGAGGCCGCGCTTCGAGAGGCTCGGCGGGCAAATCATCCGTTACTGGCGATAAGTCGTGCTTGCAGAGTGGCGTACGAAAACATCGACCAAAACTACGACCAAAACTGCGAGCACCTGGAAGGCACGAGACGCATTCCTAATTTAGCGGCCCTTGGCCGCATAGTTTTGTCATTTCGTCCATAAAAGCCGACCTTTAAATTGAAACTCGACCATTATAAAACAAATACGAGCCCAATAATTCCCAGGTACGGTATTTGGCCCTTTTTCCCCCACAATCCACATAGTGAAGAAGAGTTCAATAGACGTAAAATCCTACGTCACAGAAAGCTGGGAGGCCGAGAGTCAGTAAAATAGACTCGGCCAAAACGCAAGCATAGTTTGCTGGGCCGCGTGTGGCTTGTCAGAAGTCCACTTTTTTGCATAAAAGGGAATAATTAGCTGAAAGCCCAAATTATTTTCCATACCTGGAGTGAAGTGAACGTAATAAGGCCTTTTGACTGCTTAATTTGCCACCAGTGGACACCAGCTTCTGATGTCGTCGTCGTCTCATGTTGTCGTAGTATCATGTAGTCGCGGAACTAAAATACAGGGGCCCTCGTTTTCCAACGCCTCGTGCTTCAAAGACACGAGACTTACAGCGAAGCTGTATACATCTACACAGTGGTATGTACGTGTTCTGTTCTTTTCCCCTAGCGATTTACGCAATTTTTAGTAATAAAAGTGCGTTCAAAACTGCTGTTTCTCTCGCCCCGCCCTACCCGCCCCGTCGGCTGTGACGACACACTGGGAAGCCCGCGAAGCCAAATTTGGAGGATCGTTAGCATTTTTAAACTGTAAAACATCTGTACGGACAAACTAAAATGTCGGTATTGACCGTGAAATGAGTGGAAATAGAGAAATTTCTCAGGGCAAAGTCTGCTTATGTGCCTTGAACGCGAAATCCTGGCGATAAGTTACCAAAGGCTTCTTCACTGCTAAACCATCTTTGTGACTGTTTCTTAGCTCCCCTTTCTTCGTAATCTGGAGCAAATTACTTCGACAGGCTCCTTTACTAATACGCCGTGTTCGTAGTTTCAGCGGATGAAAAAAAAGACACGGACAGAGAAGACGAGGATAAGCGCTGCGAGGACAAGCGACATGGAATGCCAATTAGCCCGAACACAAGCTTTGCTACATCGCGTTTCTTTCTTCGCTTTTGTTCTTTTGGAGTGAATTACGTCAACAGACACACTGGCAACACTTCACGCCACAGCTTCCCCCGAACCACAGTTCTGCTCGGCTAAGGTACACCTGTTCTACTCATGTGCCGTCACGTTCAGTTGACCTGTCACGCGGCACACACTAGGCTGGCTTCTGCTTCTCGGCTGACAATTAACGTGTTGTGCTAGTGCGATGGCAACGAATTCGGCTCCTATATGACCGGGGTTTAATTCCCATCTGAACTCAAATGTGTTTGGTTATTTACTCTTTACAGTGGTGGCCATTTCCTCTACTGGGAAATAACAGGTTTTTGGATTAATGGGCCATATAGGGCTTTCGTCTTTAAAAAAAAAATTACCTCGAAAGCTTACACCACTGTGTACCCGCCGCGGTGGCTCAATGGCTAAGGCGTTGCGCTGCTGAGCACGAGGTCGCGGGTTCGATTCCCGGCCGCGGCGGCCGCTTTTCTGATGGAGGCGAAAAGCAAAAACGCCCGTGTGTACGAGATTTCGGTGCACGTTAAAGATCCCCAGGTGGTCAAAATTAATCCGGAACCCTTCACTACGGCTCGCCTCATCACCTGCGTTGCGTCGGCGCGTTAAACTCTACAATCAATCAATCAATCAATTCACCACTGTGCCGCCTCATCGATGCTTAAATTCATGTTTGAATCCAACTGTCAAAAAGAAAAAAAAGTATCGGCAGAAGAACGGTATTAACCTCAATTTTTAGCCAGTTCTCGGTACGCAAGCCTCTAATTTTATCAGGGCGTAATGTCGAGCAGCGCATTTGCTTTCCGCTTTCTTTATTGCAACATCTGCACGCACCGTATCCTTGCTACTGCGCCCTCGGCGCGTGCTGTGTACTCAGAGGAGCCAGAAGGGACCCAGGTTATCAGGTTGACGAAACTATAAACGAAGAGAGAACACAATCAAGCCAGCCAAGGTTGTTGGGGCCAGCGCAGGTAACCACTTGACGTCAGGCCGCATGCATACGACCTCAATGCCACGCCCTCTATATAGCCGCGGGCACGAGATGGGCTAATCGAAGCGCGCACGTAAGCGGCCCGCGTGACCACAACGCGCAAATATCGGAGAGGGGCGCGGCATGCTGAGAATAGCGTGGCACCGCAGCCCATGAGGCCGCAGAAATAGCATCGACCGTAGATCGAGTTCTCACTTCAGCACGCGTAGCTCGCCCACGCATGGTGTACAAAACCGGGGGCAGACCTCCGATCGTGGCTTTAGCGCAGGGCCGTGGGTTCGGGCCATGTTTGAGACAATGGGACTACAGGTGCGAAGCATCGAGCGTGGTCAGGTTCGCCACGGCGGGGATCCCGTAGTCACGAGGCGTGTCTGCTCCGCCAGCCGCGGTTTTGACGGAAAGGTGCCCGCGAAAAACAAAAGAACAACCGGGACAGGCCTGGCATCGCCCGCCGACACGCGAGCTGTCGCTGTGGCGTGGGCAGTCTGAATGAGTGGCTTCCGCTGCGCGCGAGCCATTGTCACGAATAAAGCAGCCCGCGTTTTGCGAGAGGAGTACAGGCGCTTTAGGTCTCATATGGCGCTTTAGGCTAGCGGCGGACAATACGGGCGCTGCTTATTGAAAGGCCGCCGGGGTGGTTGGGTTATGGAAGCGTAAAATGAGCATGTATAAAGGCTGTCTGACGAGAAAAGCAGAAAGTGAGAAGAAAAAAAAAGGGGGGGGGGGGGTCTTTTAACGGTGTATTTTAATTTGTAAAGAGTATATATAGTGAGGTGACATACGGGCTGTATACAGGAGTTTAATGGTCATCATTATGCCTTGCACGCAAATTTCTAGACCACAAACAGATCTAATGATTGGACACACAGAGGGACATCCTGTAAACGCACTCACTGACCTGGAAACCTACAAAAAGTTTTCTGAGGACTCCTCCCCATTGCTTTTCGCAATAAACACGTTTACTCTCTCTCTCACTCTTAAACTGTGGTCTCGTGCCACAGTTCAAGGGTGAGAACTGTTGGCAGGTTCTAATTTCACAAATCACAGCACTTAAAATAGCCCCTATTGGATCGCTCCAAATAGTTGGACTGTCTGAGTCCACAGTGAAGCGCAAATAATCCCAGTGATGCTGTTTTCCCGCAGAGAAAACCGAATCAAGAACAGTTCGATTCCGTCAAACAGACACCCACGCACACGGTACAAGGCTAGAAGACAAACTTTTTTTTTTTTTTTTCGGGTGGCCAACGCAGGCCAGATCACTAGGACTAGAGATACCCTCCACGACCGGGTGTCGAGAGATCAACTTCTAACGCTTGCCCGAATAAATTTTACTTTTCGTCAAGCTCGGAGGAAGTTGGTGCAAACAATCCTGCAATTCTGAAAACATGAAAACTAAATTTCGGATAACACATGCATGAGAGACAGGCAAAACGAGGAAACACGCTGGATCTTCGGTTATTTCTAGTTGGCACCCCGCTAGACATTTTTATGCGGAAAATCCCGGACCATCTTCACTAAAGTGAAATCTGCGGAGAGGCGAAGCATGCAGTTATAAGTGTATTCTTGGCGCCTTGGCGTTTTTGCCCACGGAGATGAAACCGTTGAGGGGTAGAGGTATACACCTTTGCTGTAAAAGTATCGTGCCTGAAGCACAAAGCGTTCAAGCACGAGGCGTTGGAAAATGAGGGTTCCGGTATGTTAGTACGCGTTTTTTCCCTCGGAGATGAAACGTTCTGTATCGCGAGGCGTTGGAAAACTAGTGTCCCGGTGTTTTTGTACCGGGACTACATGAAATGACGACGACGACAGGAGACGCCGACAGCCCTAGCCCCTAAGGGACTTCACCCCTAAAAACTTCTCGGACTCAACTTTCTTGATCAGGACTCAACAAACATCACTCCTGAAGCGAGGGGATGGAGCCAAAGCAACGTCACTTGTTTGCAATTCTAGAGCAGAGGTAGCTGGACTGATTGCTTCGGTTATCTAGAAGGCCAAGAAGCCTGCCCTGGCCTGGATAAGGCCTGGCCTTATCCAGACACTTACGGCAGTCCCTCATCGACGAGTTGACCATCAGCGCGAGCTTCGGCTGCGTTCGGAGATTCATCGTAGCTACACAACGCTACTGAACCTGCTGAGGACTCGGCGCGCCCTTTACGCGCTGGCATACGAGCGGACTGACTTTCTTACCATCGGTTCAGCCAGAGTGAGACGCTCTGTGAACGGGAATGGGACAAACCCGTTTAGTTCAATTTTGATATGTGGGCGTACAAAATTTCAAAGAAAAAATAATCAGGAAATTTCGAAATTTTCAAACCCCTTCAGATGAAATTGGCCAGAACGCGAAATATGATGACTATGATAAAATCCTCCACCTGTCGAATATATTCACTTGTGGCAGCGACAGTATTTATGAGATGGAGAAGTAGCATGTTTCGTCAACAGCTTTCTTTTCTTTTGTCTCTCCCGCCCTCCCCGCCGTCTTTCATCATCAAGAACGGGTACAATAGTGTAATAGGCGGGATTCATAAAAAAAAACTTGTGTCAGCCTCACTCTACGGGAGACTGCTCTGTTTTGGGTCAAGCCACTACCCCAAAAGAGAGGGTATTTTGAGAGAAAGAAAGTCTAGTGCCGAGAAGGGGGGGGGGGGGGAGGGTTAACTTCGTGATGTGCCCTTGTACAGACGAAGTTTTTGGTGGGGCAAGACGTACTTCACATTCCAAAATTAGAAATGACAGATGGCGCTTCTGTGGGGCAGCCGTTGACTGAATAAGATGGTAAGATGAAACATCAGACTGAACAAGTCAGAGAGAGAGAAAGAGGGACACCTTTATTACGCAGTAATGCGAGAGTGGTTCCTCAGTCCAGGAGCCCATGTGCTGTCCAGGCTGCCGTAGCCCTGGTCACAAGCAGGAGCTGGTCTCAGGTTGGCAGCTGGACAGCAGTATCTCCCACTGCTCAAGGGAGGGGGACGGGTTTCGGGGGCGGAAGGTCTGAGTTTTTTGTGCAGTTGAATAATATGTTTGCCAGAGTTCCTGGTTCCTGGCAGAATTTGCACTTATCAGGGTAATGTGTAGGAAAGAGTAAATGCATACGAATGGGGTGGGGAAAAGTGCCTCCTTGAATTTGTCTGAGTGTGATTTCTTGGATTTTGGTCAAAGATGTGTGAGGACTGGGGAAGGCCTGTCTCATGGTTCGGTAGTATTGGGTGGTTTCTTGGTAGGTGAGGAGAGGTGCAGAAACAGTCCCTGCAGTCTCAGCGGCTCGGTCAGTGAGGTCTCGAGCCTGTCGATGAGCAAAATTGTTGCCCGTCAATGCAGAGTGGGCGGGAGTCCACACAATGTCCTCCCGATGGGCAGGGGGGTGTTCTTTCAGAAGTCGGCATGTGGCGGGGGCCACCATCCTGACAAGAGCCTGCGGCAGGCGGCTTGTGAATCGGTCAATTGGAGGTGGTTTGGGTAAGGGCGAGCGCAATACAGTCAAACCCGTTTATAGCGAACTGCAATATGCACCGCGATTAGTTCGATATATCCAATAGTTCGATATAGCCGAACCCGCCCATAACGCGCTTATTGTTACGAGTTCGCAACCCGCGGGAGCCCCCCGCCCCTCCCCAACTCCGCCATCCGCGTATGCAGAAACGAACACAGTACAGTAGCCATTACCATACCAAAATAATTCATTTATTGCAAGTATCAAAGCTACTTTCCGCCTTAACTGCCCACGTTGCAAAAAAAAACGCTGATTTTTGTTTTCACTTTCGTTTTGGCGGCTCCAACTAGCATAGCATTCTCTACACGAAACATTGTTTGCACCATTTCGAGTGCGCGTCCTCAAAAATCTAAGAAGCATTGGCGGAGCACATCGACTGCCGAAAGCTCTTCATTATAAGTGTCGGACGGATTTCACTCGCGACATCATCGGGAACGTTGGCGAGCTCTTCCCACAGTTCACCGATGCTGCTGTCTTGGTCCGAACTCGCTCACGAGGCGGGTTCCGTCGCGAGTCTCGCGCATCGGAAACAGTTACGGAAAGTATTGGGCGTCACGTCGCTCCGTGCGAGGCGCGATGTCTCAGTAGCGGCTCTTGCTCCGTGGTCGCGGCCAATCCACATCTCAATCGCCGCTCCGAGATCATGCATTTCGGCGGCCATTCTAGGCGCCCAGAGTTCAATATATCGGATGTGAACTTCATTATAAGGAATATGTTTCCCATGTATTTCCGTAACTGAATTATTTTTGTTCGATATATAGCATAATTCGCTCTATCCGGGTTCGTTATAGACGGGTTTGACTGTAGATAATTCTTCAGCGCCCGGGGAGGAAGTTGTCCGTATTTAAGCGGTGGTGATGAGGGCGTTTTTAGTGGTTACCCCTTCCACCATAGTTTGGTTATCTGATAACTGGCCGCATCTGTGTAGATTACGTCAGATTGGCTGCTGTAAAGTTTTTCATGGGCTATGCTTCGGGCTTCTCTACGACCAGGGTGGAGGTCCAGGTGCGTATTTCTGGGAAGGGGGCGCACAAAAATGGACTGACGCCAAGCGTCGGGGATGGTGACCAGGTGGGTCTGGTCAGGGCATGACCATTGAATATTTCGAAGGACCGCGCGGCCTGCTTTGGTTTAGGCAAGTCGAAGGCGTTGACTGGAAAGGCGTCCTTCGATGAGCTCCTCTATGGTATTGTGGAGCCCCATGCTAAATAGTTTGGCCGTAGAGGTACTCATAGGAAGACCCACAGCTTGTTTTGTTGCTTTCCGGATAAAGCGATTGAATTTGTCGGTGTCGGTTCGAGTTGGGACAATATATGGCGCGACGTAAGTGAGGCGGGAGAGGACAAAGGCCTGAACGAGCCGAAAAGTATCTTTTTCTTTCATGCATTGGTACCGGTTGGTGATGCGACGAATCATATGTATTAACTGATCAGTCGCTTTACGGAGGTTGTAAAGTGTTTAGTCATTTCTGGTGTAGGATAGTACGACCTGGGATCTTCAGGGCTCTAGCCGGTTGGATAGTGTGTCCGTCGAGGGTAAGCGAGATTTTTTCAGGGTCGCAGTTGAGGCTGTGCTTACGAACTATAATTAATTCTGACTTTTGAGAACAGCGGAGGGCGGCTTGAGCATACGCGTTCACTGTGTCCGCAGCACGTTGGAGAGTTTCTTGAATGCCCCCGAGAGAATCGCTCCCCGCCCACAGGATAATACCATCCGCATAAAGGGAATGTCAAAGGTCAGGTATTTGTTCTAGGGCAGCGGGAAGGCCAATAATGCGATATTAAACAGGAGAGGAGACAATACAGACCCCTGGGGCGTGCCGCGACTGCCGAGTTGGATTGGTTTAGAGGTGAGATGCCCTAGTTTGAGGATGGCCCGGCGATCTGTGAGAAAATAGGCGGTGTAGCTGTAGGTTCGTTCTCCGCAGCCAGTCTGATGAAGGCGACCAAGAATCGCCGCGTGGGTCACATTATCAAATGCCCCTTTAAGATCCAGTGCAAGGATTGTTCGAGGGGAGTGATGAGTGGCTGGTGCGATCATTTCTTCATTCAGTTGAAGGAGCACGTCTTGGGTGCTGGGGTGTTGACGAAATCCATACATGGAATCTGGTATCTGTCCCGTATCTTCTAAATGCTGCTGGAGTCTCTTGAGGATTATGCACTTTAGTACTTTCCAATACAGGAGGTGAGTGAAATCGGTCTGAGGTTGTCGATATGTGGGGATTTGCCTGGCTTGGGTATGAAACGTACTTCAGCAGTGCTCAATTGCATGGGAAGCATCCCACGCGACCAGAATTCATGGAATTGAGTGAGCAGGGTCGCTGCTTGTGCTTCGTCCCCAAGGTTGGCGAGGACCTTCTGAACAAGTCAACTAGCATTCAAGCCAATCCATGGCAAACCAAGCTGGCTTTCTAGCATGGTGCGCGGAACCTTTAATCATTTTTGGCCAATCGTCCGTTCGTGGTTACGTGAATGTGTTGCTGCAGAGCAGTTCCCCTTTCCTTGCCAGAAGACACCAAAAGACCCGGGAAAATGTTTTGTTTTACTACAACAAGGCCGTTTTTATATACCTTGCAGTCAATTGATTATCTTTGTCAATCACCTGCATTGGTACGGGTTGTAAGTGCGCTTGGGTCTCTGCCAGTTTCTTTTAATTTATTTTTCCATCAGATGAACCTCCAGAGTTATCTACAGTCACGGCGTATTTTTGTCGCCCATGGTTGCATGCAAGGCAGATTGTGCGAGTTAAAATCTCGAAATTTTATTCCTGTCAGCAAAGCAGTCCGATCAAAACTGTACTGAGAATGGCGCGATATCCACGTCTTCTATCGGTCAACTAAGCCTTATTTCCATAAATAATGGCGTCTGTACACGATGTATGTTTACAATGTCTCGGGCCAGTCTTTCGGATGTTTCCATATTTTAAATACTTGCGTGCGCTTGCCCCAATTTCATTCTATTGGCTGTACGCTTTATTACCTGCCTTTGCATGCCCGACCATGTAGTGTCCTCCAAATGTCGTTACGTTGTGTGTGTGTGTGCTCTACCACGTACTAAAAAAAAACAATGAGCTGTCGGCTAGCGGTTAGGATTCCCAGTTCGGAACCAATGGAAGCTTCGTTAGATTTCAAATGCGGCGTAGTGTTTTCTAGGAGTGGGCAACGGCTTTCCAGGGCCAGGCAGACTCGATGGAGACTGTCATGTCCCTGTGTACTTTATCAAGTTCCACGGGCGTAGGCACAAGGATGTAGGCGTCACCACCTCCTCCATCCGATTGCCCCAACCCTGGCAAGACCTTGAGTCCCCATTCCGTAAAATCAATCAATCAATCAATCAATCAATCAATCAATCAATCAATCAATCAATCAATCAATCAATCAATCAATCAATCAATCAATCAATCAATCAATCAATTAATCAATCAATCAATCAATCAATCAATCAATCAATCAATCAATCAATCAATCAATCAATCAATCTCAAATCTGCACTAAAGCTGTTCTAGGTGTGTCCAGGCGCGCACGCACACGCATGAATAAAAAAATTGGTCGGTTCCCGCAAAAGGAGTTTACATATAGAAACGTCATGCGCTGGATGCACTTTGAGGCAGCCTGAAGAACCACCACTTAGACATACAGGTTATACCAAACACAGGGTCATATCTTGAGCGTTCTTGCCAGGTGGTGAAAACCGTTCTTCACCCGCCGCGGTGGCTCAGTGGCTAGGTGTTCCGCTGCTGAGCCCAACGACGCGGGTACATGGTACCGGCAGCGGTGGCTGCTTTTCTGATGGAGGCGAAAAGCGGAAATGCGGTGTGCTGAGACTTCTGCGCACGTTGAAGATCCCCAGGTGGTCGGCATTAATCCGAAGCCCTCCACTACGGCGCACCTCAGAGCCCGGATGTACAGCGTCGGCGCGTTAAACCCCAAAATTTTTAAAAGCGTTCTTCGTTACATATGAGACATCCTTCCACCTTTTAGATGTTGGCCCTACATTAGAGCAATAATGATCTCAATCCTCAATTTTAATGACTAGCCTGATCTCCCTTAGGAATATGCCAAAATGAAAACCAGACGTCACATAAACGACTGTCCATAAAAACTGTCGGAAAGACGTGGCTTTTGTCGATCGCGTGGAATGGACTGCACCTTGGAACGACGAAGGCTGGACAGAAGCCGTGAGAAGTGAGCTTGCACGGTTTCAGTCGCATTCAAATTTCTCTTTATGTCGTGTTGTCTGAAAGACTGGCTTGGGTGCATGCGGTACGTGTCACAAATTTCTCACACTAACAAGAAGTGGAAGAAAGCAAAAAGAATACCTAACAGAATGATTCCGAAGTTTTAGCAGCAACATGTCCTTCCCGTATTGCCCTTTGCGAGCACAAGGCCCCGGTGATTCGCGAAGGCTTTGGGCGGAAGCGGTTCCTAATGGACACTTCACGAGCCGTAGATTGCCCGCTGAGTGAAGGAGCACCTAGAGGGCGCTGTTTTCACGAAGTGGGGCGCGCAACCACCATTGTCAGGGCCAGTTGTCCGGCGAAAGAGGAAGGCAAAGAAAAGCGTCTGCAAAAAACCTGCGCAGTCCTTCAGTTCCGGAAACCTTTTTTTTTTTTCTCTTCCAAGAACTATATCAGTTGCCAATGTGCTCAACGTTGGCGCTTTTTGTTCCTTCGTGACTCTCGACGCCCCATGAAAAGAATACGGATCTCGAGAACAGAACCGTGAAGTTCATTAAAATTTGTGTTAGGCGACAATATAACAAAAATACAGCGTCAAACAAATGAGCTGTAAAGGGTACGTGTGCTTATCTTTCTCTCATGACTTTATAAATACGATACCGTTTTTCACTTCGTCGTGCGGTCGAATAACCAACTTTAGATCCTTGAATAGGTTTCTCCAGCAAGGAACATGAACGATGTATTCCTAACGGTGAATCCTACAGAACGCGTAAAACGAAGTCCGCCGTTTTGAATTTGACGTCGGTGGGTTCGAGGTTTTCGTTGACTCGGGAATCTCGAGCCAACCGGCTATATTAATGTAATCTTGCCCAGTATGCGGCTCTAGCTGTTATCTCCGTCCAAAGTTGGAAAATGCTGAATGTTAACGAAAGGTTAAGGAGTCGTGGAAGGTTTAGCGGTTATGCAGGCTGGTTCCGCTAATATTGTCATGGGATACATAAGTGAGCGACGTCCCATACTGTCATGGCCCAAGACACAAGATGACGAGGACGATGAAGAAGTGGCTGTGTCCTTGCGTGTGCTATCTTATGGAAGCATTGTACATTCTGTAAATACGTCCATCGCATCGCTTTGTAAATAGACCACTCCCTATCATCCATGGATCGCCTCATCACTTCTGCTGCCACGTAACATTATTTTGACCCACAGACAGCAAGATATAAGAGCAGTTTGGCAGTTTCAATCTCCGAATTCTGCCATTATTTGGCACTTCTGATCTCTCTGCTGGCTGAAAAGTTTTTTTTTAACAACGCAACCCCCGGCTAATGATGCCGGTCCAAAAATCCTCGTTTTCGTGCCTCCTATGATATATCACAAGTTCACTGGGATACCCCTGAGAAGTGCGATGAAGACAAAATACAAGATTGGTTTTTAAGAAGACTCCTTCATCCTAAAAACAATGATGCCAATTTTATCGCAAACATTAAAGAAATACTGGAGATAAGACCAAATACAAGATTCGTTTATTAAGAAGACTCCTGTGTGCTGAAAACAATGATACCAATTTTATCGCAAAAGAGAAAGAAATAACGGGGATAGTAGGGAAAATAGATGCAGCAGGGGCGACTCCACAGCCACTTTCCGGCAACTTTTCTATGACGTCACAGAATCTTGTTTGTGCGATTGGCGGCCGCCTATCTAAGTCAGCGCCACGAGACACGACTGGGCGATTGTAGTGGGGCCTCTAGTTTTGTCTTATCATATTACTAGAATGCTGATAACTGTGTTTTAGTGGTGGCCCACATACGTCACTCCTGTCCATAACACGTCACTGTGGCGTGAAATTTGAAAGTTTTTAAATATCCCTTGCGTTTTCTCGGTTAAAAAAACGTCTTTCGAGGCTGGGATGGAGCTAAGGGATTTACCAAAATCCGGTTCTTTCAAATTGAACAAAGTTGTAGTATTTCGTCTTCGTGGCCGGTTTATAACACACCTACAAAAATAAAAAATTTGAGCTGCAAGTGAAAGATTTGTCATTTTCGCAAAAGAGACACATCATGGCTTTCCCAACTTGAAGCGTTGAGACCAAGAGCAAGAAATTCAGGAAAGGTTCTTCAATCACGCCAGCTACGATAGCTAATCATTATTGTTCATAATGCCTACAGTTTTGCACGCCTGGAACGTAAAGGTTTATAGGCAAAGAGTAAACTTCAGTATAACATTAATTCATTAATTCCCCGTTGGCATTATGGGTCCTCCACAATTACCTCCACTGACAAGAACAAACCTTTGCCCTCGGACGAAGGACCTCATATACGTTTGTAATCTCTTAGTAGTTCTATTTTAAACACCAGATTTGTTGAAACATTAAGATTAAATAGTATTTATTACTATAAATTTTTATTGTTAAATTAATACGTTGTCGTTAGCAGTATCGCCTTTTCTTCGCTCGTTTTTCGCGCATACTACCTAAGTGGGAGCTTCGCCGCAATGCTGGCGTGCCGTAAAGCTAGCTCCGCCTCAGCAGTGATCATATTGCGGAGAAGCCACCTCTGCGAGAAGAATGTTTTGTACAGCCAGCTTCGAGAAAGCCTGGAGATAGTAGACGTGTCTATTGCAAAGAGCAATGGGGAGGCGTCCTCAGTCCAAGCACCCTTGAACTTTTCCAGCCTCAACAGCCCTGAACACCAGCATGCGCTGATAACTGAAATCGGAGTTGGTCAGAGCTTTCTCCCAGAGCTCGTAAGAAGAAAGCGAGGGACTCTGCGAATGTAGTGGGGTGTGAGCACAGCCCCCTACCATATCGAAGAGCGTCCCGGGGGATTCGCAGATGCGGCATGGCGGAAAATATACAGTTTGTTGCAATATATGGCCTTTAGTGGGATGGGGAAAGGTATTTATCTGGAGTGCGCGGAGCTGCGGTTCTTTCTGTTTCGCTAGGTTCTTATGCGGTGCCGGATAGGTGACAGGTTCTAACTTGTAGTGCTGAGATATTTAGTGATATGTGATCAACAAGGTTGGTCCATCCTGCTCCGTTGCCGGGGCCGCGCGGGATAACTCTCGGGCCAACAGGTGGGTGGTTTCGTTGACCGTCGTATTTCCAAACGCTTCGCTGCACAGCGCCCCACGTGACATGTGTCTTCGCGCGACACAGAACGTTAATTAAACCTGGTCATAGGCTGCGCCCCGAACCGAAAGCGGCCTAAAACATACCAAATCTCTATTTCTAATAAAAACAACACGAATAAGTGAGTTCGTCCGCAATAAAAAAAAAATCCCCCCACCTCCCCGAAGGGGATCGTGCGGAAATGCGAATACTCATCGGTGCATTGGGTGCACCGATGAGTGCGCTGCGAGTAATTATTATTAATGGCGTACTTAATGAAGAGAGACGAGAGTGTGAACGTAACCATTTATTCATTCATCAGCACCTGTTTGTGTTATCGTTGTACCTGACGGCCACAATCACCGCCTTGTGGTCGCTGAAGTGCACGGTCAAAGGGTCTTTGAGAAGCATACGCGCGGCACAGTTTCGCGTAAAGACCAGATCAATGCAACTCCCGTGAATGGTAGTAGGGCACGTGTCGGAGCCGGCATCGCGCAACACACCCGCCCCGCGCGCGAGCTCTCTCCGCCGAGCTCCGCGATGCGAGCGCCCTCACACGCCCGAGCGCGCTCCTCCTCTCCCCTTGCCCTCCGCTACTCCCGCCCGAGCTACCACATGCTCCGGTTGCTAGGCGCGCCACAGCTGTTGCTAGGCGCACGCCGGCCAACGCACGACAACCCCCGACTAAGAAATGCATTCGCATTTAAAATTGACTTAAGCAAAAAAATGCAATATAATTAAAGCAGACCCGCTGAGGCTCGAACCCAGGCGGTCAGCGCCCGTACCAAGAACTCTACCTTGAGGCCACAAACCCCGAATGGCGAGGCCGGTTTAGCAGCAGCTGAATAGAATAGCAAGCGCAGTGTCATCACACATGTCACGTGGGGCGCTGTGCAGCGAAGCATTTGGAAACACACGCCCGGGACGGCAGAGTGTGCGGGTGCACATATGATCATGATGTATCTGTCTGGTAGACGCTGGCAGATGATTCGCTCGCACGAGAAGTTACGGCGCACTTGCTGCGAATCTGTGATGATGACTCTGGCTGCATTTTGCGTTACGGTGAAAGCGATGGCCGTTTCTTCCGCTTGTAAGGGGTCGTATCCGGTAGGGTTAGGCTGGTGACGTGCTTATTGTGCTGGACAACCACCGCTGTCATTGCTCTTATGTCGGGATAGGAAAATGCTGTGGTTTTCGCAGTAATAGAGAATCTTTACTGGAAAGGGGTGCCACTGGTCTACATGGAACAAATAGATGGGGAGGGAGAGAAAAGAAAAATAAACAAATGCTGGTAATTTCTAAAGGCTCAGTTCACTGAATGAACGGGCTAGTTCTTAGTATCTAGGTCAGTTGATGGTACTAGCAGTAGTGTTTGCAGTCCGGTATACAGGTTAAGCAGTTCTGTAGAGCTACGTCCGGTGGAGGACTTACTCAAACAACCCGTGCTATACCGCTTTTAATTAAGTTAACTGCGATTTTCATTCGGAGCTTCATGCCCAGAAGCTAGACATCGGTACCACGGTAGCTTCAGGGCACCAGCGCGACACACAACTAACGTAGCAGTAATTTAGTGCCAATGAACGCCACAATGCTTTCTCAATCAGAGCATGTATGCAGGCATAAGTTTCCAAGGGGATTTTAGTCCTCTTAGCACCATTTCGTTCATACTTAAAGTGCATCAAATTTGTGTTTCCCTCCCTACCCATTGTTTTAAAGTTAGATGACGGCGAGTCGTACTCAAGTTCGCTATGTCCCATTAAACCATTCGGGAACAAGGCTCCCTAGTGGGAGCCAAATCGTGCCCCCCCCCCCCCCCCCCCTTTTTTTTGTTTATTTTATTGGTCGGTGCCTTCTAGCTTCTTCAGTGGCATCCACTTCTCACAACGCCGGTTGTCTCCTTTGCCTTACGGAGGCCCATGATGCTTTCTCATGAATATATAACCCTCGTAGCTTCACTTGTGGCTGCCGATGACCAACGTACCGATGTCAGAATGTCTTGTGACCGGCCTCGCGAGTGACTAAAGGCCCCGGGCCATTGCCGCACGCCCTACACAACATCGTCGTGACGCGAGAGCACACGAAGCCGACTCTGCCGAGGACAGCATCCAGCGTAATTATATCAGCATCCGCATTTTAGGGGCGAAGCCCCTTAGGACCTCGCTTTGTCCGGGGCTTGGCGTCCGTGTACACAGTGTTGCGCATGCGTGAGTGGCATTGGATTGGATTGGATTGGATTGGATTGGAATTGTATATACTGTACCCACGCGTTGTCACTCATTTACATGCGCGAGTGGGCAATGCTACGGGTGATTTACGGTAAGAACGATCTCCAGTGCCTCGCCCACTCGTCATAATTCACTTCGTGGAGATGCGTGAATTTTTTTCCTTGCCCTCAGACGATGCAGAGCGCCAGCGCCGTGGTTTCGGCGGCGGCAGCGGCGGCGGTGTCGGTGGGTGCTGCGGGGGGCCGCGAGCCGCTGTGCCGCGTGTGCGGTGACCGGGCGTCGGGCCGCCACTACGGCGTTGCGTCGTGCGACGGCTGCCGCGGGTTCTTCAAGCGCAGCGTCCGCCGCCAGCTGCAGTACGTGTGCAAGGAAGGCGGCGCCTGCGTCGTGGACGTCGCAAGGCGGAACCAGTGCCAGGCGTGCCGGCTTGCCAAGTGCCTGCGGGCAGCCATGAGGCCCGAAGGCGAGTACTGCTGCCAAGAGAGAATATTGCGCGTGGCTCTTCACTCAGAGTTCATCGCGCAGCCTCAGTTATGAATGTGGCATTCGCGCTAGCCTAATGTCGCAAATATTTTTGCAATCCTGCCTTTCTGCTGGAGGAGTAGCCTGGGCTTCTCTGTTTTTCATTCTAAATCGGATGTCCCCAAGATGTAAAGCCACTAGCTGAGCTAATTTAACGGCAGTTGCACATCACTGCAAACGTTCCATAAGTAGCGCAACGAAATAAAAATCTCAAAGCGATACACAGTTAAATTGTTTCGCCTGCTTTACCTTTTACTTGATTGTCAACTCTTTTTTCTCCAGGATCAAGTACTGCGAAGGTTTGAAGAAGAGTGTGGGTCGAAAAGAGGGGATTAATCGGTAACGAACTATAACGCGATGATTTTTCACAAAGAATATTATGATATTCAACTAGCAGCGCGAAAGATACGAAACATAAGAAGGATCATCGTCCATCCTTCTTATGTCCTGTCTCTTTCTCGCTGCTTGTTCGATATGATCACTATGAACCAACTTGCCATCCATCTGCAATATTATGATATGCCAGCAGCAAATAGATCAGCCCGAACGTTATCTGTATAAAACGTTGTCTGGGAAAATGGAGAGCTGCAGGAGACAGAACTTTGGGCAAGGAGGCAGCCTCAGTGCCGGGCCACGTTACGACGAAGGACTTGTCCTTGTCTCAGACAAAACTACCACGTCCTTGTCAAAACGTTGGCGCTGGACTGAGACCAAAGTTTTGACTCCTATCCGGCATCTCAGCAATGGTTTTTGAGACATCCCTTCGACGCAAGTCAAGTCCCAGCACCGCATGCGTGCCGAGTGTGTGCTCCGGCGAGCGCGCGAGGAGCGATCGCCGGGTCCTCGCGAGTGCCCCTCGCAAACCCGGCTCCCTGTCAAATTCGGGCCAACGCTGAAGAGTGGCGGCCAGCTGCTGAGCGTCCCACGCCCGTTCGCTGCTGCGACAGGCGGCGGCATCCCGGCCAACCAGCGTCACCTCGACCGCGAGAAGACCCTACGCCTTTCTTTCTATGTTCATTTCGTTTCCTCTTTCTTTCATTACAAAGAGAAAAGCAGATGTTAAAAGCAAGTGTGAAAGGATATTGGAAGCTGGCAGAAGGCCCTGCGCTTACAAATTCCCAGATACGTTGCTCGCAGTCAGGGTAGGAAAGAAGGCACCTACTCGTATTTTAGACCAGCTTGGTCTACGACAAAAATGAAAAAAAAAAACGCGCAGAATAGAGAAAAAATGAAAATTGATGCGCATTGGTTAAACTAAAACATTTTGAGAACCTATACATGAACACAAATATATGGCACACGTTTTTAAATTAGACAAGGTAGACGTCGCAATGGTTCTGTACAGTTTGGTAATCGCGGTTTGCTACGCGAATAAGCAGATGGCGATAATGAGCGGATGGAGATAATCTGTTTACACACAAGGCAAAGAAGAAGTGGTCAGTGGCGCACTCCGCCATGGAAGCCAGACTGAAGACGACGACATTCTGAATTTGGTATAACCCGTTGTCTTCGCTTAAAATCTTCGCTTCATCTACCGTGGTTCGTGTCTTTCGTCCTGCCGCCCCGTAACACTGTGTATCGCGTTTTCTGTGGGTTCATGTGAAAAAATAAATTTTGGTTTTTACCCGCCAGAGCTGCTCCTGCGCTATCAGCCGCACCGTAGTGGACGGCTCCGTATTAATTTTGACCGCCTGGGGATCATACGGGCGTTTTGCTTTTCGACTCCATTTGAAAGAGGCCGCCACGGCCGGGAATCGAACCCACGTTTGCGTGTGTGCGCGCGCGCGTGCGTGTCTGTGTGCGTGTGTGTGTGCCCGTGCGTACGTGTGTGTGCGCGTCTGCGTGAGTGTGCATTCGTGTGTCTGTGTGCGCGTGTGTGCGTGAGTGTGTGCGTGAGTGTGCATGCATGTGTGTGTGTGCGTGAGTGTGTGTGCATGCGTGTGTGCGTGCGTGCGTGAGAGAGAGAGAGTGTGTGTGTGTGTGTTTGTGTGCGTGTGTGTACGTGTGTGTGTGTGTGTGTGTGTGTGTGTGTGTGTGTGTGTGTGTGTGTGTGTGTGTGTGTGTGTGTGTGTGTGTGTGTGTGTGTGTGTGTGTGTGTGTGTGTGTGTGTGTGTGTGTGTGTGTGTGTGTGTGTACGTGTGTCATCAAAAAATGAATGCTGCAGTGAATAACCCTCAGCGATACTTTTCCAACATTACACTGATCGCCAAGCCTCACAAGCCCTTAAAAGCAACCAAACTCTGCCCGATATTATTGATTTCATTTCGCAATCAACTGTCCACTTAAGACTTCCTCATTTAAATTAAGGAGTAAATCATCGACCAACTCCGTAAAACTAACCAGAGCTCCATACTTGCCCTAGGCGTATGGGGCGCTTTTGGAAACGTTTCACCAGCTGCCATCTTACGAGCTCTCCAAAATCCATTGCAACTCGTCTACGCACAGCTACGTAAAGGCCTTCCTTACCAAAAGAATTGCCTCCATTCGACTAAAACCTCATACATCACCGACTTTCATCACATCTGCAAACAGTGCACCCTCGGAATCCGTCATCTCGCCTCTTCTCTTCAAATCGCCTCGTTCGGGACCTCCAAGCTCTTTGACTTCCCTCGTCACACGAGGACTCACGTGTGCACCCCAGAAGCCCGTACTTCTCTATCCCCGAGACCGCACTGTATGCCGCCCCCCACAACCTAGTTACCGTTCAAGGCATCCCCGTCCGTCGAGTTCTAGTGCTTCGACCACTTAAACCATCCACATCATCCCTCAACCCTCTTTCCTTCAGATATATTGACCATCTCCCTCACACTTGCAATACCCTCTTCACCGTACCTTGCTCACCAGCCGAGGCCCAAATGTGGCGCTGATCCTGCACCGACACCTGCATACTTTAACTCCGCAATACTCTTATACATCTCCCCATAGCCTTATCTTGTATCTGCCACTCTTGCAATCTCCACGCTGCAACGGCTCATCTCGTATACAGTTCTGCCCATTACATCCCGAACCCACACCCCTTCCCGTCCCCGAGCGCTGGGAACGCGCGCTAACCAGCCTCTTCCCGGAGGACCATCGACGCCTCGTCAACCGGACCACCCCGGCTGCGGATAGCGCACGGCCTCCTGGAAATTACCTCCCACCTTCTATTATTTTATTGTATTCTGGCTCAACAAAACGTTTCCCCTTTAATCAATCCTACACTTCCTCATCACTGTTTCTTATTGCAGCTTGCTGTCAGTCCTAAAGCCTTGTGTTCAACGGCTGATATTGAAGAAAATGGCAGCATCTCCACTCCGTGGATAATGGCGAAGGTGCGGAGTACGGGGACTCGAAATGACATCCAAGTTGCGCCCCGAGTGACATCCGATTTGCGCCCCAACCGTCGTTCGATTTGAGCCGTGAGTTGCACCTTGATTATTCTCTAAATGAAAGTGGAACTCGCGGTTCAAATCGAATTTCGCATGATTTTCGCTTGATGGTGGTGTGTGCACGGATGGGCGCGGAAGGACATTGGGTAAGGTACTCCGCACCGTTACAGGCGAGGGAGTAAGCCGTTTGATTCTCGGGCATTAACTCACCGTTGTAGCCCAATGGGTCAGACGATGGACACTAACTCTGTCTGGTACACCAGACACGGGCTCGAATCCTGCCGGTGCCTGCGTGATCTTTGGCGATTGTAAATGACCGCACAATGTCCGCCCGCACGGACGCGGGCGGACATTGTGCGGTCCTAAGGTACTCCGAACCTAAAAAAAAAAAAAGCCGCTGTTCTCAAATAGGTGGTTATTAACAGCCACTCAAAATGCAACGAATGCTGTATTCAGCATAAGCCGCCACCTGTCAAACAAATACATCCAGTAGGAACTACCCCGTTGCTTTTAGACTATTGTAAGCAGAAAAATAAGATCAGAAAAATCAGAGCAGTCTTGAAAGAAAGAAAGGAAAAAAACTTCCTCTTGAACCACTGCTTATTATTCGCAGCTATACAGCTCAGAGAAACTCGTTACAGTAATCAGCCACCAATGCTTAGAGCGAAGATAAAAATGGCGGAGCCGAGCGCACTATTGCAGCGGAAGAGACCACAAACGCCCACGGCACGTGGCGGGGAGGTGGAGTCATGCGACACGCGCAGCTCCTGAAACGTGGGGCTTCAGCACCGTGCGGCTGTCGCCCCACCTCGGCGTCGCCCGGTGCGCAGCACGCGGCGGCGGACAGGCGACACACGCGATCGTGGACACACGCGGGGTCCTAATGGAGCGTAAATGACGCTAGGGCAAACGTAGTGGACGGCGGGGGTGGTTGCCGCCATTGCCGCGTCAATGCAAACAAGTGGCACGTGTCGGTCCTGACACGAAGAGGTTCCCCGGAAGGTCTAGGCGCCTCTGAACTGTTAAAAAAAAAAGAACTTCGTCGCTATCAACGAGCTCTGGGCGGGGTGTGTAAGCCCGTATGAACGAAAGGATTGAAGGTGGAACTTTTATCAAGGAATGAGTTGAGTACCACTTACCTGTTGGTTTGGCTCCCTGGAAGCTTGAAAAATGCGGTACCAAAATGACTATCAGTGCATCCTCACGCGTACGTTCGCTGACTCCTTTGGTCCGCCTAGATCCACTAAATAAGCTACGCTTATTTAGTGACGCTAGGTCCACCAGGTCTGCTGCCTTGTTGCCCGCTTAGCGCGGTTCCACGGATTATCCATCGGAAAGCCTCTTGTGTGTACCCTGGTCAGAAGGCCTCCTTCAATGCTCCCTTCACTGTGAACCAGGAATTAATCAGCAATCATCAGCCATCTCTTAATTTATCTTTGAAGTGTTTGACCCTATACATAGGCCCACCTAGCAGCAGATGCTGTGAGTGCACTAGGGTCAGCTCACGGCTACCTCATTGTATTTTTTCGCCGCAGCACTAAGATTATTTAATGCGAGGCACAAAGGTAAACATTCTGAAAGAGGTAATTTTCTTTTTCCGCACGCGTAAAAATTAGGGTCCCCTCAAGCCCGTTCTACATGGTGCGAATTTACCTGCGAATTCGCTGCTGCAACGCCGCTTGTGTGGCGAAAATAAATAGTTTCGCTACACGAGCAGTGCCGCAGCAGCGAATTCGAAGGTAAATGCGCACCATGTAGAACGGGTTTCAGTCTGTGCTTTCTGGGCACTTTTATGCGTTTGCACCCCCCGTAACCTACTCTTTGACTCAAAAGCAAACAACAAATTTTAAAATATTAATAGCTTAACACCCCCGCCTACAATGTCCCTAATTGAGTCATTACTAGTAAATAACTCAACTTCAAGTGCGGGCTATCTCGTTAGGCCAACGTGTATAATCTACCCACTAGCGTGACATTCGCAGAGACGTCCTCGGGTCTTTTCCGTTTCCAGGTGGTGTCCACAGCGATAGTTGTGGCAAGGTCGTTATAGGTACAAACGGAACGGGCTAAGCCCACTAGAGTAGCTATTCCAGGGGCCGTGGTTGTGGCGGCCGTGGTTGTGGCGCCGAGGCCGCGGATGGAACTCAGTGATGGCGATGGATAAGATCGTGTCATGCAATTTTCAGACTGCGCAGGAGCGGGTGAGGCATGTTAACATGGTTGTTTCTCCCGGTCGGGGTTACACCATGCGAGTGACCTCTCTGCAAAGTTCAGTCTCGCCGAAGAGCCGTGAGAGCTTAGTTTGAAAGAGCTCGGTATACCCAATAGGCATGCCACAACCCTCTTGACTTGTGCTTGCGACAACTGGGGTATTTACGTCAGACTCAAGTGCTTTCGAACTCAAGGAATGGCCCTTTCCCAATAAGCATCTCTTCCTCACCTCTGTTTTATATTTCGTGGCAGCCTACAATTACAATTTTGCCCGTCCGCACGTACATTACTGTCTATCCTCTGAAGGCCTGTTCACTCGTTATCTATTTCCTCGGTTGTCATTTCGCTCTGGTTAGAGGAAACATTTGACTACTCGTTTTCTGACATCTTTGTCCGTATGTTGTACCAAACCTCCGTACACCGTTGCTTTCGAAGTAATGCTGCTCCTACTCAAGTTTTATGTGATCAAGGCGGGAGCAGTCGCGCTTGATTGAGCCCGACTTCAGCCTGCGTTCGCTGAAGGCCTGCGCCAGGCCTGCAGGGCAACGGTTTGGCTTAACTTCGCGCACTCGTCCGTGCACCCTGCCGACGCGCAGCAGGCATCACGACTCAGCCCAGGGCACAAGCGCAGACACCAGCTTGCAGGCACTTGGATCAGGGACCACCGAGGCAGAAGCAGGGAAGGGCGTTAAAAGGCACCCTCCCAGATAATCCGGGGAGCGAAAGCGTTTGTCTGCCACGGACGCTTGCCGAGCCGTGCAAGTGCAGAAGAGGAGGGGATGTGCTGACAACTGGGTGAAAGTCGCCCCCTCCACGGTAGCTGGAACACAAACGCCCGCCCCGCGCGCGTTTAATTTTTTTCTCTGCTTCCTCCCACTTTGTCTAGCGCTGGCCCGCTGTGCGTTAGCGCCGTGACAACGGGGCAGCACTAGACGTCAGGTGCAGAAATTTCCGCCGTATAGGACGGCGGCGGCCGGTTCGCTTTCAAGGCGACCGTCGCTCTTCCATTCTCAAGTGTCAACGCATTTCCAACCGAGCTTTATTTTGAGTGTGTCGGTGTTCCCCCCATTTTCTCTTTTCCTTAGCTTTCGGCTGCGCCTTTTCGTCGAGTGTGTCTGTGTCGTGTATTCTCTTTATCCATGGGTTTGCTTCCTCAGAGCATCACAAGGCTTGAAATGTTTGCCGTTTCGTATTGCACCGGAATCAGGTTGTCGAATAAACGCGCTTCCGAGCCGACATACCTGTCGTTGTATTGAAAAAGAAAATGATGACACGGCTACGTTAGGCTTACCGATACGCCCGACAATCCCGGAACCTTGCGCGCCTAAAGCCATTGCATTTTGCCCCGCACATTGGAGATGTTGAGTTGACACCAAGGCTGTGTGTCAGTACGCACAGCTTTAACCAACAAGGCGTAGACGAGTCGGCAGCTGAATGCCATTGGTTAGTGGTCTAATTTTGTGTACCAGTGGCGTAGGCAAGTTTTTGCGTCGGGAGGAGTTAATACTTACGCAAATAGTTCACAGACTTGGGACAGTTCGGGCTGTCACAGTTTAAGTTCAATACTTACGCAAATAGTTCACAGACTTGGGAGCAGTTCGGGCTGTTACAGGTTAAGTTCAAACAGCTGTTAGGCGTTACAGCGTCGTTACGTTGTGACGCTTCAAAAGCAGGATTTCAGGCAAGCTTTTATTTTGGCTTTTGAGAGAAGCAGACTGGCTAATCAAATAGTCCAACCGCAAGTGTAACGACGATTGGTTGATTTATAGGTAAACACGTTGGGAAAAATAAGTAATGTAGACAGTCCCATTTTACTCTTCCATTTCGCGTATTTAAAACGTTTTAAGCTCTCGAAAATTCCCGAACAAAAGTTACAAGACCTCCGCCATCTTCATGTCTTCACAACGCCATCTAGAATCTTATTGAAGGTCTTCTCTCAATTCAACGCCTTGGTCTCGCACGTTTGAGCAGGGTGCTTTGCCCTTCAATAAATCTGCTGACTCTGCGACGAGCAAACCCACATCACCCCTTTCTCAGACGAGTGGCGTAAACATTTTTCAGTGAGAGCCCTCCTGAAGGACATGCGACCGGACCTTCATTTCTGTAGCGAAGGACCGCCTACAGCGAAGCCCCTGAACGAATACATGGAAATCACTCTTACGTATCCTACACCGATACGGCGTGCTAATCGCATACAACACAACTACGGATGCAGTGCCAACCTTCAGAAGGAATTTAATAACATGCGCGTCCCTTCGGACGACCTACCATCTGGATGCCGAAGAATTCGCCATTGCGTTAGCCTCCACTCAATCATCCGGTAAAGTCAGATTCTCAATCAGCCTGTTGAAGTGTCTTATCGGGAAGGGTGGTCCAACGACACTTCGGCATACTTCAACGCTACCATCTTAGTCACCGAGTTGTCATAGCGCGGGGCTGCTCGTACTTCTGTAATGGGCAACACCTTCACCCATCAACAGGCGCCTGAACTGACCCACCGAGACCTTAAGATGACTAGAGCTCCCACACTACTACTCAGCTATCAAAACAATACAATTTCACCGAGCTATCAGACAAAGACACCAGTGCCATCGCCCCACCCTCAGCAAAAACTATAAAATCGCACAATTACAAACAGGCACATTTGTACGTCCTCCTCAAGTGCGTTTATTTTCCTGGTTCAGTACACTGATCAAAGCACGTTTCGTCAACAAGTAGACAATCTCCAACTTATTCTTCTGTAATGCGCCCATAACCCAGCCCTACCACTCCTCTCCACCCGCCCCTCCCGTGAGCTATGATGGACATTGTTGACTGGCTGTCGACTGGAGAACCAGACACTCCTGGTGACATGGGTAAAGATGGCCGGGGCATCACATGAGTTCCCGAGCTAAGGTATCAAACTCTTAAAAATGTTTCCCTCTATTTCTCCTGCCCAGACTTCTTTCATCGCACTAAAACGACAGCGATGTAGAGCTCTTTTGCGCAGATAACCTCCTTATTTTTTTACACTGCCAATGACAAAAGGATAAAACAAGTCAAGAACACGTGCGCCAAAGCAAGTAGTACAAACATAAGTTGCCCACAAAGCTGAGAGGAGGATCGTACACTTTTTAGCAAAAATGTTTACCTTCATCACCTTGAGAAAAATAAGGCGAAAATTCAATACATTGCTTTAATGAAATTTTGACACTTCGTGAACGTCGGCGTCAGGGAGCGCTTGCAGCAAGGCCGCATTTTACCATTCTTTAGAAAAATTGCCGCACTAGCCACAAGATTGAGGAAGGCAAATCTTTGCGCGAAATGTGCCGAAAATGGTGCGAGCTCTTCCTTTCTTTTTTGCCTAGTTTAAGTTTTAGCTTGCTTAGTTTTTGTGCTGTAACCTAAGTAGATAGTGATTCAATGAACGTGCTGCTTAAACTTAATGTAACAAAAAACTTCTACCAATCTAGCATATATGACGGTGTCATTTCGCAGTAAACATACTTGACATGAGTTAGAAAACGGCACTATTTACGTTTAAAAGCCCGCATATCCTAGACGACCAGCCTAGCTTGTCCAACCACCGCATGTGCGTAGTATATTGAACACTGTAAAGTGCCGCATTGTAAATGCAAGTGCGTGCGGCTTACGTGGGACCTCGGCAGTGACAAAATTTGTGACTGCGGTTATGTTGTTTCTGGCTTGGCGTGAAGGTGCAGTCTAAAGCGACAGGGGTGTAGCAGCATGCGGGTGCCATTGGCTTTCCGCGAACACAGCCATATAGACACCATCACATTCACCCGCGCGAATCTTTACTACGCGACAGAGGACAAGCCGTCTAACGTTCTACAGAGGCTAGCAGACACTCTTGAACCGCTTGCGACGTTCGCTGAAACTGGTCGTGTAGTCCCGCCTAACCACCGCTCGCTTCTTCCACCATTTGGAAACAGAGTCAGCCTGAGTGACGCGGATCAACACTAATTTATCGTTCCCACGAAGCTACTGATAGCCGTCGCACAACACACAAGCGCTAATCCTGGCAACAGGGCACTGAGCAACGAGCAACTCGTAAGGCACGACTGCCGTGCGTGTCGGTCTTTTGCCTACAAGGACTGCTTGGATTATTTATCCATAGGGGTCTTCACGTTTGCCGACACGTCGTCGACGACCGTAGCGACGATGGCTGCGGCCGAGTTTTCTCGGGGAACAAGGGCGCCCAAGGGCAGCTGAGCGCTCTCGGTGGTCACTTCCGAGCGCGTCTTCTTCGCAACCTCGTCCGTGTCCTTGGTCGTGACGATCTCGTTGGCGTACGTGTTGACTAGCTCCTTTTCGGTAGACGTCACTTGCGAATCGATCTGCGTGCGACTCTCGGTCACCGTATGTCCTGGATCTGGAGCCAACGGCGCCTCGACCGGAGGCCCGGTCGTCGACTTGGGCTCACCAGGGTCGGGAACGTCCGCGGCCGATTCCTCGTCGGGTTGCTCGGGGACGATGGCAATGACGGTGGGCGGACGGAAAGAGGGATGCTTTTTGTCGGGCGAGCCGGCGGCGTTCTGCGTTTCGGGTGCGTCCTCCTCAGCTTCTTCTTCACTGTTGGCCGAGGCCCCCTCCTCCTGCTGTCGGAGCATCCGCAGCTTGGCTACGGCGATCGAATCCTTGCGCCTCATATTGAACCGGGACGGGGGCGGCTCGGCCGGCTCGTCGTCGTCTTCGTCCTGCTTGCTCTCGACGTTGGCGAACCTTTGGGCCAAGTCCGCCGGCGGCTTGACCAGTGGCGCCCTGTGGTACTCCTCTTCCTCCTGGAATTCGAGCTTGTGCGGGTGGTGCTTGTGTTCCGAGTCTTCGTGCGACGAGGTCGTCCTCAAAATGGATGGCACGGCGACGGGCGCCGGCGGAGCCTCGGGAGTCTTAATAGTCAGCGTCTCTTCGTTGTCATCCTGAACGCGGATGGCTACCGGATGCTTGGGCGACACGTTCTTTCGAGCTGTGTCCGCCGCGGATTCGGGCCCGGGAGCGCTCGTGAACTGCCCTAGAGCCCCGAGTATCGGCTGTGAAGTCGCAGCCAACGGCGCGCCGTCGTAGGACTCGACGGTCTCTTCCTGCCGCTTGCTGCGCACCTCCTCGGTGGTGCTTGTCTCGATGTGGGAGTCACGTCGTCGCTCGACGCCGGTCGCCTGGTCCGTGACCTGCTTGGTGCTCTCCTTACGCTCGGTGACCGACTTGCTCACGGTCTCCTGCACCACCGTGCGCTTGAGCATGCGCAGCGGAGTAGTCGGGCCGCGACCCCCTGCCAGGGCAGAGGCCCCACCCCCATCGGCAGGTGGCGCGTCGTCGGCCGACTTGCTGCGGGCGGCAGCCATTGCGAAAACCTGCGCACGTCACGTCACAGTTGAGGAGACGAGTCACCTTGGCACGGCGCCCAGCGCGTACGCGGGCTTGTGACTACGCGTACAAATCAGACGTGTTCTTTCGCTGCGCGTTCGCCTTTAACGCACAAAGGTATACTTTGGGGTCAGTGCCCGGCGTCTAGGTACTAGGTACACTGCTGTTGGTGACTGTAGAACCACTGAGAACGACACCAGTGAACGACGTTTCGTTTCTCGTTTATTATTCGGCTCATCAAGACTTAGCTATAAGCGTTTTCCCGCGTGCGTACGGCTAGTCTTCGATACTCACATGCACAGTGCCAGCGAAGGCTCAGAAATAGCCCCCTTCCAGCTGCGAGACGCGTCTTGAAAGCTAACTACCAAGAGCGAATTCAAATTCGCGGTTTCTTAGCTGCCAGCAGCGCAGTGGTGAAAGCCTCCCAATTCCCTGTCTGTGGCGAGCAGCTCGTCAACGCGGCCCCAGGCTGGGAGTTTCAATCGTAACGGTGATTAATTACGGCGATGCAGTGGTGCGTAGCGCCTCGTTATGCAAGACCCGTTCGTTGGGGCGCCTTGGAGACGAAGCCCAGCGGGGGTCATGTCATCAGCCATCAGTCACTGCTTGGCGTGCGCGTCAAGCCGCGCTTTGCAGATTTTCTGCCTTTGGCCACCCGCTGGCCTCCGAATGAAGGCCCGCTTCGAGCTTCTCGTTTTCTTTTGTTCAGACAACAGCAGGACAACGTACGTGCATGTTCAACGTGTGCCTGCATTATTGTGTATATATATATATATATATATATGTGTGTGTGTGTGTGTGTGTGTGTGTGTGTATATCGGTAATACGGTTCTCTATCACAATGATTTTAATTTTTTCCCAAGGTTCTACAGCCCGAGCATCTTGATGGCACCCTTAGGTCTTTTTTTTTTACCTTTGGCGTCTGCCTGCAACCTTCGTACTTTCCCTTGTGTAGGCGGCTTTCCAACAGCATGGGGAACATCAATATTTTTTAGCAGAAGGTGGTGGAGACCATTTCGTCCCATGCAGCTCGACGGCCAGTGTTCTAGTTATTTTGTGCTCACGTGGCTTTTTTTTACATTACGCTACAATCTCACTGTTTGTGTCTGTTGTTTGGGAGCCAAAGCTCCAGCCGGATCTTTTTGTCTGATATGTACCATGCGAGTGAACTTACTGTACTTTTGCTTGTCCTGTTATGGCTGCCGTGCTCGGGCGGTGAATTCCCTAGACAAGAGCAGTGTCGTTCTCTATGTTATTCAAGGGTGTAGCGCTTACGTTCATTCCGCCCATCTCTCCTTTTTACCCTGGTATGAGCCGCAGCCCCTCAGGATCTTACGAAAGCCATTTATATCGCATCCTCGCTATGTCCGGTGTCCAGTACCGTGCGTTCGGTGTTCGCCACTGATGGCTTAAAGGGGGCATGAAGACAAACGGCAAGTTTGGTTCATTCAAAAGATTGCCTCGTTAGAATCATGCTGACACCACTTTTAACTTGACCTTAGCTCAGATAAGCTATATAATTAGGGAAAAAACGGAATGGCCATGCGACCCACAGGTCATTTCCCGCAAAAAAACCTATGATGTCATACCAGCCAGCTCTGCAATTGGCGGAGGCCGGCAAAAGCAAACGCAAATTAGGCAGGGCTTATAAGCTTGCCGAACGAGCTATTTGCGCCTAAATTTAGGGCATATTATTCTTATATCAGTAAGAAAGGTGGGACAAACAGTAAAAGTTACGAAAGCCCACGTAAACATAGAAGTACCGATGCCTACTGCTGTTGGTGCTGCGCGCACTATGCTTCGTTTAGCTGCACACCAGTGCGGGGCTTCGGGGGTTGTCTCAGACGACACTGGCCAATTGACGCAAGCGACGGTGTCTTACGTGACAATATTTGGCGAGCGAGCACTATGTTTCACGAAACGGTTTTTTTTCTCCATCAACAAAAAAGTCAGGTTTAAATACGGCCACAAACCAAAGGCAGAAAACGGCTTGCCGCGGTGTGGTGGCGCAATCTAGGTTGACTCACAGTAAACATGTTCCCGCTCCACACAAAGTTTAGCTGAAAGACCTGTTCTTATGAGGTCAATGCAAACGTCGTTCAGACACACGTTTTGGCGCGAGAATCAAAATTTTAGCTTAAATTGAGTAATTTCGCAGTGAATAAAGCATCGTTTGCTTCCGGACAAGGGCTGGGGGCACTATAGAACATAAAATCTTTCGAATGCAAGAAACTTGTAATTTGTCTTCATTGCCCCTTTAAGCGGGCGAGATGTCCGTCCGAGCAATCCGGTTTCCTACGCGGCGCGTGAAAATATCGAGAAGCTTGGATGCCCGCGGGAGAGGGCGAAACGGCGGGTCATCCGGCAGCCAAACCGGTTCTGCGTGCGGAGGCGCACGCGGAAACGCGTGATTTTCCGCCAATGTGTTCCACCCTTTAGCAAGCCAAGTGGTTCACATTACTGCTTGCGCATACGGTAAACTCTCGTTGCAACGAAATCCCCGGGGACAGGAATCCTAATCCGTTATAAGCGAAACTTCGTTAAAAGCAGGGATGATTTGCTCTTCATCTATTGCAGTGGGGACCATAGCAAACTTCGTGTAAAGCGAGAATCGTTATAGCGACGGTGTACGTTCTGTGGTGTATAGCGACTGCGTCGCTCTTGCGTGCGATCTCGGCGCTTCTTTCGCCCTTCCCTCGCAGCCGTGCAGCACGAGCGGGCCCCGCGCGGGCAGCCCCGTCGCCGAGTGCGCTCCCCGGCGCTGTGCCACGGCGTCGGGGACGTGCCCCCGCCCCCTCCGCTCTGCTGCCCAGCGGCCTACCCGGCGCCGCCGCTCGTGTCGCCGCTCAGGGACCTCTGCTGGGCCGCGGCCGGAGGAGGACGCGAGCCGACCACCGAGCCGGCCAGGACGACAGCAGGCGCCGGTACGCGGCCAACTTCCGGCCCTTAAATATCATCATCATCACCAACAGCCTGTCTACGCCTACTGCAGGGCAACGGCCTCTCCCATTAACTCCAATTATCCCGGTCCTGTGCTAACTGCGACCAATTTATTCCCGCAAGCTTCTTGATCTCCTCCGCCCATCTAACTTTCTGCCGCCCCTTTCCACGCATGCCTTCTTTAGGGATCCACTCTGTTACCTTGAATGACCAACAGTTATCTTGCCTTCGCATTACATGCCCTTCCCACGTCCATTTTCTTCTTAATTTCCATTAATATGTCCTTAACACGCGTTTGTTCGCTGACCCACTCCGCTCTCTTGTCCCTTAATGTTACACCTGTAATCTTCTGTTCCATTGCTCGCCGAGTCGTCCTCAATTTAAGTGGAACTGTTTCTCACCAATCCTGCTCACCAGAGCAGGATTGGCCACCCTGGTGTAGTAATGGCCACAACCTCCCATGAATACGCCAATTAACCCACGGCCCTCAGCCTCCAGTGGCTGCGAAGCAACTGACCACGGCGGCGGTCAGACCTGTGACGCAGCAGATGGTGCTAAGAATCCCTGGAGCCGGACAGGCCGCCATTGAAATTTCGTGTACCCTTAAATATACATGAGCTCTTTTCAATAACCACTGCGCGAAATGGTTGGCATGACTGCGGTCACCTTCGAGATCACGTAAGCTCTAGTGCCATGGCGTGTCCGCAAAGGCCCGCTTACATTTAAAATGCAGCCGTAATTTTCCCGCACAATAATCACCGGGTCTCGTAAGAAAGACCAGGGCGTTCAACTAAACCACAGGAACTAAATTGCGCTAGCTTGGAGATCGGTTCTTCAGTAAAGAACCGTTGCGTCTCGCAACAGCCCAACTACACCACTACGAAACGAGTATACTGGGATTACCAACGCAATTTGCTGGTGTACTGTTTTCAGTAGTTACCAGCTTACCTCAAACGCACATGCCTCTATTGATGATCTCCTGCAACCCGTATAGGCAGCGCTGAAAACTGCCACAAATATACATAGCTGATACAGGTAACGGAAACACCACAGAAGACCAGCCTCTCTAATTAAACACCCCAACTGACACACTGACAAAAAAATGAACATGACATTTAAATAATAGTAGTAGAACGTATTTACCAGAGTAATTGATAGAAGCTGCATAAGCTATCTATAGTATTTACTTGTAAATGAGTTTGGCTTCCTTAAACGTCAGGTAATTCATAGGAAATGATATGGCTGGTTATCCAACAAGGCATTAAAGCCTTACTACCTCCTCCCTGCGACTCGCTTTTTAATAATCCAACTGGGTGGACGCCGAGTATTTTACCGCTTAGGCACCGATGCAATGAGCCAATGTCGTGAGGAAAACGGCGAGGGGACGATATGCTGAGTAAGAGGTATAGGACTCACGCGGTTGCTATTATAACAAAGCCGGCATGGTAGATCGGGAGGTACGGAACAACTGCTGCTTTGATTAGGCTCGAGATGGTCGCATGACTTCGTAAGATCACTTCGAAATCATTCGCCCAGAAGCACGGGGCAAGACTAAGAAAGGAGGAGAAACCAGATTTCCTAGAGCGGCCAGATAATGTCACAAGCGCTCGTCATGCGGCATCTGTCGCGGGTGGTCGCGGGTGAAGAAATTGCGGGGCCGCCGCGATCGGCCTTTCACTGCGCGCTGCCATGGGATCAATTTCGTCCGCTATCATTTCGTCCATCAGGTGCCGCTACCCTCTCCTTCGCCGTCGCAGCTAGGAAGCTTTGCAGTCCGCCTTGGTTATCATTGTGACATTATCTGGTCGCTCGCCCGCGCTTGCCGCAATGGGCCGTTCTTGCTCCGTAGCCCAGCAGTCATCTCAATAGGCAAGTCTTGTTCAACAAGCTAGTGACTTCCCTTGAGTACAAAACCCAGTCCATGCGGGCGTGTGGTACCACCTACAGATACCACTGATGCTTTGCATGCAGTATCAGCTCATGCTGGCCCTCAACAGCCACAGCCGCGACATTGCGACATACAGCGTATCATACCGATGTACGGCATGCGTCGCGTCTAACGGCCGCAACCGCCTTCACGACAGAAGTGCAGTTCTGCCATGGGCATACCTGGTTGGCTGTCCCGCTGACCCGAGAACAGTGGAGGCGACGCAAGCGGCGCTCAGGGGCTCCGCATCAGTGTGCCTGACACTGGTGGCTTAGGAACCACCCGCGGGAGTCGCATCCGAGGGAAATTTGTGAATTCTAGCCGATCCATTTGCGGCGCCGGCCGTTCCTCGGCCCATGGCGCGGGGACCGCTCCGGCGCAGCCCGATGATAATGACGATGATCTCACTCGCGCGAGCAACCAAATCAACGACGCGACAGCTGCCCCCCCCCCCCCCCCCCCCCAACTACGGAAAGGACGAAGACAACGCTTTCGAAGTGCTGGCCCGGCATGCAATTCGGTCAGAAAATGTCGTCGGCGTAGTATCAAAGCAAAGCTTTTAAGCCTATCCCTGATGTCGTGCGTATCCCTGATACGCACTGCAGCAAAGTCAACTTTATCAGACGGTGATGATGATCGCGGGTTAAGTGAAGGAAAATTAAAACGCTTCCCGTGGTCGTCTGAATCGAACCTGGGTCCCTCGCGTTATGAAGCCTACGTCTATCCGATTTCGCCATACCGCCGCGATTTTTTTTTCTTCTAACAATTATTTACGCGAATAAGTATGAGTACATTTGGCATCAAATCTCGAGAGCACAGCCGAGGGTGACTACATATTCACGTATAGACATGTTCGCACATAAATTTACACACACAAAAAAAAAGAATTCGGTTACAGGCTTGAAGTAGTTTGTACAAAGCTTGTACGTACAGTATACATCAAGGAATAAAGTTTATAACAAGTTGCGGACCGTACGGTATGCAAAGCATGAATACCGATTGAAAAAAGAATCAAAAGTAAAGCAAAAAAGATAAAGAATATGTGGTAAATACTGCCGCATGTAATATTTGTGGTGCATGCTTTCAACGTCTACGCATACCATGTAGCGTGTTTGTCTCAGCGGATGGAAAAAAAAGCCGCCTGAACACGTTGCGTCAATGCCTCACGCAGTGCTTCGTCCCGTTGGGGTCTTTCTAGCGGACTCATCGTCCAGTTGACTTTTTGAACACAGTGACGCCAGGTGCATTTTGGGATCACAGCGCACTCAGCCGCGTCGACCCTTGCCCTCCATGGGAGTGGAGGCCCAGGACGAGAACACAATCGCGAAGGACGGGTCATTCCGCTTGAAGCAGTTTGGACTTGGAGGGGCTGCATGAACTTGCAAAATTAGACAGTAGTAGTAGTAGTAGTGCCACTTTATTTTACACTGGGTTCAGGGTAGGGGGGTGGCGGAGGCCCAAAGGGCCCCCGCGACGTCCAGGGCTCTGTCCGTGACGGCTTCTTGCGTTGCGAGGTCAGAGCTCCCCAGAGCCTGCTCCCAGTGAGAAGAGGAGGGGAAAGGGGGGAAGGGAAAATGCTCCCCTCGGTCTTACGATGGCTGAACGCTAGTTAAAGCCATGGAATGCACGTATCAGGATCCAGCGGACCCACATCACACCACCGTATACCATACACATAACGTAAGAATCGTGTTACGACCTTACTAATCATAAATAAATAGAGTCCGCTCGCTTCTGGGGTGGTTCGTTTGGCGTTGGACTCGATTTTGGAAATCCTCGCGTTCCCTCATCGTTGTCGTTTCGACAGAAGGGTAGTTGATTTTTTTACATCGCACGATATCAGCATCATGTTGTTTCGGATTGCGCGCCGTCGTTGCTCAGACGACATACATAATCTGGAATTGCTTGCTGGCCGCTCGACAATTGCTAGTTTTTTTACCGCTGCTCGGAATGATTGGTCATTATGGAACAATAGAGAAGTTAACCTACGGCTGTTTCTCGATGAATATCTCTAAAATTTCAGATCAGAAATTTATTAACATAAAAACAAAATTTTACCGGGCGTTCTTCTCCTTAACTTTCCTTGTGTATACGGAAGGTAAAGGCCGACAGATCTGATGTGGTCTTTCCACCCCAATTGATTTGGTACCGTCTTTCCTGCCATTAAATGGCCGTAGGACTGACTCGGTGGTCATAGCATTCCGCATGACTCGCGAAAGAAGCTGGTCATCGTGGTAGCATGCAAAAATATGCCCCCCAAGAAGCTTATCGTAGCAAAGCGGATCACCAGTAGTCATCTTCCGGAGTTAGTGGTTCCAGAGAAGGCTCACGAGCCAACAAAGTTAAAGAAAACCTTTTGCTCCCATAAGCCTGTGACCTTGTGTGTTACTATTGAGCAGTGTGTCGTCCAGCAGAGCAAGGGGAGAGGATTTTTCTAGAGGGGGGAGCGAGAATTATACTATCGACCAGACAACTCTTCGCTCACAAATGAGATCCTATCCCGTCGAATTTTATCCCACTCGGAGAGTTGAGATGTAAGTCATCTAACATTCCTCCGTTAAGAACAAATGATCTGTAAATAAAAATTGTTTTCACAAAAAGACATCCCCCTCGCGAGGGGCACGATCAAATGCACAGCATTTCCGAGGGGGTGCGCCGGCAAGTCGTATCTCTCGATCGCGGGACCCGTGTCGCCATCTTTTGGAGGCGCGGGACAACTTGTGGCGCTTTCGAAACAAACGAGAAATGAGTGAAGGATATAAGGCGCTTTCGGTGCATCGAAATCTGTGTCGGTTTCGTGGCTCGGTCGGTAGTGCGCCGGGCACCTTGCGTTCCGCCCGCGGCGTCATGGGTTCGAAACCGGGCGCCGGAAACTGTTATGTCTTCCTGGCTGCGGACTACGACAAGGCGCGCCTGCGGACTACGACAAGCCGCGCATGCGGACTACGACAAGGCACGCCAACGCCGCGTGACATTGTGAGTTACTAAAATGCTATGCATTTAAAATGAATGATTCTCTCAGTGCAATGCTGGTGCACTCTTGCCTGTTGTCTTCATTTATTACCGGGATACGATCCCGCTGTATTGATGATTGTGCTCGCGATCGCGTGTGGTGGTGGTGGTGATGTTTATTAGCGGGTGGACCTAGCCTTACGTGAGTGACAGACTTGTACGCGCTGAATGTAGACGGTATATGCGTTCTTAAGATATGCTTCAGAATATAAATTTGATAGGGGACGGCCTAACTGGACGGCGATATTTCGTTCCGAGAAGGGAACAAGCCAGGCACATCCTGTGCGATTCAGAAAGTTCAGTAAACAGATTGATATGCCGCGCTCCGCCCCTAAAGCGACCTCCCAGATACCAAACCACCCTTATTTACGAAAAGAATGCTTATAGCTGATCCAAGAGAACATTTTACAGTAAAAAGAAATCACGAGCCTTGCAAAAATTTCGTCACCACTGGGGCTTGAAGCCAGATGGTGCCAGGCACAATTCGCGATTCTACCCTTGGGTTACTAAGGCCGAACAACAGGGTTCGCTTAGCAGTTTCTCTCATCAATAGAAGGGGCGTTCGAAGCGAACAAGTAGATGGCGCTGGGTAAGTGGAGGGCTTGTAGCCCCAAGGGAACGTAATCTCACAATCGGCGGCTGCACTCGCAGGCGACACTGTGGGCATGCCATGCATGCCTTGGGCCTGTCTTTTCTTGCGCGCAGACGCCGTGCCGTCTTCGACGACGGAAGAGGCGAGTGGTGTCGACGACCAGGAGCCCGACTCGGCGTCCACGCAGAGGCCCGGCACGTCATCGCCCCCGCACGGCGGCCTGGCGACCGGCCTGGCCAGCGGCGGCGAGTCCTCGGGCTCCTCGGCTGGCCTCCCTTCGGGTCTCCCGCCGCACCTTGGCGGAGGCCACCCTGCCGCGTTGCTGGCCGCCGAGCTGCAGGGCGCGTCGGCGCTGCCCTTCTTCCGCGGTCCTATTGCCATGCTGCCTAGACCACTGCTCTGGTGGCCGCTGTCGGAAGGCGAGAGCACTGTTGCTGTATATACGTTTGTGGCTCAACCCACCACCCCCTTCCCACCACCCCCCGCTCCGGAAGTTATCGGTCTTCTACTTGTGCTTTCACATCTCTCGGCAGCCACTCCTTACCCTAGTGGTCTGTCAGTTGTCAGTTCTCCGCCAGTTCTCTGAGACAGTTCCCCATGCCCAGCACAACTCCACTTCTTTCTATTCACTTAGGCTGGATGTATTTATCCGAGCTTGCGCCGTAGTCCGGTCCCTGAGCGTTCCTCCTATCATTCTTTTTACCACGGCTTGTTGGGCCGAGTCAAGTTTTTTTTTTCGAGGTGATGAATAAGTCCCTAAGTTTCCGCCCCATAAGTCATCACGGGGAGTCCACATTGACGTCTGCCTTACTATTAGTGACACAGGCAGCCCATTGTCTAGTACCTCAGCCTGCTTGCCGGGTGCTGTCCATGCCACTGCAATTCTACGTATGAATTGATTCTCATGGCTTGAATCGGCATTGCCAACTGGTAGAAGATAGTTAAATTCGTTCATTCCTACTAATATTTCGTGGCCTAGGCTTAAGGGGCTGCTTTCGGCGAACTTATACAACATACACGATAATTACATTCATCTATCTCTCTCAGTGTTTCATTTCATAGGGGGGAAACCAATGGCTGTTTGTGTTGGTACGAAACTTACAGAGTACGAAACTTACGAAACTACACGGAATAAACAAAGGAACAAAAGGCTGGAGCGGCTCTTTTGGTCATGCCTGCATAACGCGCTATAAATCAATTCATAGTTATGGATTTGCGGAACTTATGTACACCGCGTAGCAGCGGATTTATTTGCGCGTAATTCCTCATTCGTGGTGCTGCCGCCTCAGCGTCAAACACACTGCGCGCACTGACGCGGATGCTCCGGACCGCGCAGGTGTCCAAGAGACGGCCGCCAAGCTCCTCTTCTGCAGCCTGCGCTGGATCCGCAGCGTGCCGGCCTTCGCGCAACTCTGCTGCCGGGACCAGCTGCTGCTCCTCGAGGCCTCCTGGAGCGACGTGTTCTTGCTCAGCGCCGCGCAGTGGGGTTTCCCGCTGGTCGCTTCCGCCGGTGGGTGCCGTACGGTCGGGAACCCGTTGATGACGGTTTATGCGAAGCCCCTGCCAGCTGCGTGTGCCGTTGCTGCTGTTGCTCACGCACGCTGCGCTCAGCGGTAGTCACCAGACCACGACAATGCGCGCGGCTTGAGACAGGATACACCGCAGCGCCTCGAAGATCGTAATCATTTTAATAAGTTCGACCCCCAGACACCGGTGCCCCACCAAAGCAGAACTGACGAGAGAGAGAGAGAGAGAGAGAGAGAGAGAGAGAGAGAGTAAATATTTTGTATTCGTCGAGCAGAGGCTGATGCTATGGGCCTCGCCCCATGAAAGGCATCCCTAGTTCTGGATTCCTTGACTTTGGCCTTGCTTGGATTACCATGTTGAACTGGGCATCCGGATGGGAAGGCTGGGGAAGCCCTCCACTGCTCGGAGGTGGGGTTGGGAAATAAGGGTAGATGGTTGGCACGCCCATACTATGTATAGGGTGCCAGGCTAGGGACAGTAAGCACAGAGGGAAGGTTTAATGAGAGAAAAGCAAGGTTCGAGGTGGACCCACTGACCGCAAGCTCTGCGGAAAAAAACATAAAGGGGAGGTAAAGAATTATAAGGATGACGATGTAGTCACAAAATCGGTCTAAAGCTGAAAGAACGCTTCGAATGAATGCGACCATTAGTATTAAAATTAAGGCAGAATCGAACATGTCGGTACACGAAGAAAACTTTCTGTTGGGATGTTAACGTTTCGAAGGAGTGAGATCTGAAATGAAATTTAATTAAACTGAGAGACCACGAACAGAGGAGTGGATAGTAGGAGAGTGGTTGCAACGGTCGAAATTAATTTCGGCGTGGCCATACAAGGCCATTCGTTTGCTTGGGTGATGTATCACACCTCACAGCTTCATTTCAACTTGAAAAGGTTATTATTGACAGGCGGGCGGCCAAGCAATTCTGACAGCTGCAACCGCGGTACCGGAATTCTTGTTCTCTGCTGCAAAAATATAATGATTTTGTATCATTAAGAATAGAAAGTATACAGAAGCAGTTCGTGGAGAGAAAAACAGCTATAATATATTCGGTGAATGCTTGGGGAAAACAAGCGAACGGGCGTTAACAAAACAAGCCCTTGTTCTGTGGACATGAGTGAAATTGTGCGTTCGAATTTCACGTCCCATTTGGCAGGCACGCAAGTTGCAACACAACGCACGCACTCAGAGACGCCTGTTAGATTGTCATAAATGCTATCATATTGGAAAATTTGGGTCTTAGTGTGGGCTCCTTTTTTATGCATTGAAGCATTTATGGCTCACGGATGTTGTCTTTTATTCTACCCTCATTGCTAAACCGGCTTTGTAAATCTAACGCGGATAGCATGTATTCCAGTCTACAAGATATTATTAGTTGTGTAAATCTGATGTGGATATCATGTATTCCAGCCTACAAGATATTATTAGTTGTGTAAATCGGACGTGGATACCGTGTATTCCAATCTGCAAGATATTATTAGTTTGCCGAGAAGTTCACTACAGACTCGTTAAGATTTTTCTGGTTGTGCAGTAATACGGACCCTTATTGTATTTTGTTGATTTTTTTTTTCTCGTTTACTTGTTGTCTGAAGTGCTGACCACCTTGTCGTTGCTTTGTACCTGACAGCCAAGGACTAGTCAAGCTGTCTAGTACAGCTTTGTTCCTTGGTCCCGCCACTTTAAACGCAAATATCTGTATATATATAAGTGGAAATAAAGAATTAACTCATTGATTCTCCTATAACCGATTAACTGGCTCAATTAACAGCTCGCCACACTGCTGACCTACGAATTTCTACCACGGGAGCCGTTATTTCGAGACAGCGACAACAGAAAACACGTCCTGTTCGCAGGTGTGGAGTCGGCAGCGGCGGCGGCAGTTGATGGCGGTAGCGGCAGCGGCGGTGCAGCCGGCGGCATTCGCGGCCTGCAAGCAGTGCGCGAGGCCGTGGCTAGACTCGGGGCCCTGCAGACGGACGCCACCGAGTACTCCTGCCTCAAGGCTCTTGCACTCTTCAGGCCTGGTGAGCTGACTTTCAGGGTTCGATGCCTTGTCCAGCGCCCACCCGGCGTGACCCTAAAACGTTTTAAGCCTCCAAGGACATTACAGACCCCGAACATACCAATTTATAGCCTGCACCAAAGCTGCGCACGTCCGAGCCAGACAAGAACACAAAGTTGGAGAGGACACCTATGGTTTTGTGGCATAGACGTGGGCGTGGAAGCGTTAGAAGGCAATTGCCGCAGTATTTCTCGGTGCAGAGAGACCTAGAAGCGCCCGCAGGGTCGGCACACTGTGTGCGGCAGTGCGCCGCGCTGAACGCATTCTTGCAGGTGACGGCTGCGCCGCTGATTGAGGCAGAGGCAAAAGGGCAAAGCTCGGCGCGGCGCATGAAATCTGTGTGTTCTCTCACCATCTTCCTTTTTATCTGCGTCTTCTCCTTCTTCTCTCCGTTACTATGACTATGAGCCTTGGCCAATCGCTGTTGTTAAGCCTATGTTTAGACTTAACGTTTGGTAGCCCCAACGTTAAACTGAAGTATAAGGCCAACTGCGCAGAAGTTGAGAATTACGTCAGAGGCACATCGCCGAGGAATGCAACGGGTGTAGTAGTCAGTGCGCTGCATCGCTTGTTCTGCTCTAGTCAAGGAGTGGTGGGGGTGTGGGAATGTCTTCCTACCGTCCCTGTAATATTTGACTATATCTCTGTAGCTGGTGATGGGTTGCCATCCCCTTTCCTCCTCCTCGGTGGCCCGGGAGTTGAGCGCTCGGGCCTGTTGATGAGCATATTCGTTGCCCTCAACAGAGGAGTGGGCCGGGACCCAAACTAATTCGATCTTTTGTTTAGGAGGCCTAGCTTTTTCGAGGAGTTTTAGAGCCGCAAGGGACACCCAGCCAGATCTGTAGTTCTTGTACGCAGCTTGTGAGTCCGTAACGATCTTGGTGGCGTTAGGTTGCAGGAGTGCGAGGGCTATCGCCACTTCTTCTGCTTCCTCTGAAGATGGAGTGTTGATCGATGCGCAGGTGACCAGCTTGTCCAACCCGGTGACCGCGACCGTTGCCCTTGTGGAGTGTTTGGGCAGGGAGGCGTCTGTGTAGAGGACAGTGTCGTCTTCTTCCAGGGTCCTGGAGAGGGCTCTGGCCCGGGCCTCGCGCCGTCCGGCGTGCCTTGTGGGGTTCATGTTGCGCGGTAGTGGTTTGCTTTCCATCTTCTCAGTCCACTCTTCGGGTAATTGGCCGTGACAGGTAGCTGGTGGGGGAAAAACGGGCTTACCCCCTTTTTTTTTTTTTGCATAGGGACATACATACAAGCTCGTATGTATAGTACATTCATACGGAAGCTTGTGAGAGGCTGATTTCATCCGATGCTGACGTACCTAAAGCGCTGAATTATGCCCCCTCCCTCAACTTTCCAACACCTCCCGCCTTGTCTGCCATGGCGCAGAGGTGTCCGGCCTCCGCGAGGTCTCGCACGTGGAGCGCGTCCAGGAGCAGACGCTGTCCGTGCTGCTCGAGCCCGCCGAAGACCGGCACCGGCAGCAGCAGCACCGCGCCGCCCGCCTGCTGCTGCTGCTCGGGGCGCTCCGGGCGGTGCCGGCCACGCTGCTCGAGGAGGCCTTCTTCAGGCCCACCATCGGGCCGGTGCCCATCGAACGCATCCTGTGCGACGTCCTGCAGACGCTCTGAGCATATGCGCAGAGACTGTACAACAAGTTCCAAGCGTCTGTATGATGTATTACGTCGACAAACGAGTTACAATGTTACGCTAACGTTTCGTTATAGTTCAGCATCGTGAGTATTCCAAGTCGGATAGGAGTACGGTGCCATTAGGTTTTTGTCGCACGTTGCTGGAGTATACCTCGGTAGCGGCGACGTATAGGACCACCGAACATAGGTAAACGTACGAGTCTCTGATATGATGCATAAACAAAACGTCCCGTGTCCTGGAGCGTTAATCGTAAAGGAAAGATTCCCCTATAGGGATCTTCGACTCATTCACGTGCAAGGAAGAAATGCTGATAACGGAGTTCGTCTCCAAATTGTGCGCGCACGTGTTTGCGCTCTTGCGAGTATACATGTACAGTTCTAAGGACAAAAGCGAAAAATTCACACCACACTCGTTGCGATCATAGCGGGGCGATACAAAACCTTAGCCGAATTAGCGCTTCGGCTGTTCAAGGGAAGTATCTTTTCGACGCTGTTTGGAAACATCATCCTCTGATCCTTCACTAAGGTTGGCTGTGACGGCTCAACGCCGAAGGCTTTGTGGTGCAGTGCGGGTTTGATTCGGAACCATGGCAGCTGCTTTCAGATAAAGGAAAAAAAAAAACGTTTTTTGTGAGCGAGCTGTTGGCGCCCGTAAAGATTCCAGTAGCTAGGTGGTTTAAAATTATTGTGTAGCCTATACCAGCAGCTTCGGTGCGTAAAATTTCAATTTGGATTTGCTACTTGTGGGCATCATGGAGGAAGAAAAAGTTAGGAGACGGCATGACGTCACGCAGCTAGCCTTCGCAAGCCCAGCTCCGTTGAAGCCGCTCCCTCCGCCGTTTCTCTTTCTCAAGCCGCCGAAGTCGGCCCAGCACGTGACCTCCATGGTCGGGTGGGCCGGCGGCGGCGGCGGTGGTCTCTGACTCCGGCGCTTCTCTCGTGTTTGGTTGGCAGTAGCTTTTCCCCGTCCTTACTGCATTTGTCTGCTCAGTGATATCATGCCCGCGTGCGGGCAGGACTGCCGCGTATGTGTGAGATACAAAAGCCGTGGGAAAAAAAACCAACATATATCAGGCTTCGTGACAACGGGCAGCAGAGTAGTTTCGAGCAGACGAAATTAAAGAGCTCGCGGTAGCGGCGCGATGGGGTCACGTGGTGCAGTGACGCCTGGGCCGACTTCGATTTTACTTTTTATGTATAGGCTTCACGTTTCTCCGGTAGCGCCGTCTCCTAACTTTTGCTTCCTCCATGGTGGGCATAGTGCACTGCATAGAGACCCGATACGAGCGCGCGTGCAATTTGCCCCCGAAAGCTGTTTGCAGTGGTCGTTTGGGCTTCGATAAACGAGCGACATCTTATGGACCAGCCTACATCCGCCGCCTGGCGAGCCGTGCGAGCGATGTGCGAAGCTATATATTACAACGTCGTTTCATTAGACTGCGTCAAAAAAAAATGTGGTAAATGTTGCAACCGTTCCTCCTCGCTCACGTCGTCTTCTCCAGGCGGTCGGCCACAAGAACAATCTGTCCCTGGAGTATGGAATCTTCACCATTCGAAAAAAAAACATATTTGTCACGTCTTTTGTTTCAGTGTCGTTATTGTCATGGGCTGGTCTTTATATGCGGCGGTATATTGGCTCGACGTGGCGTATAGTATCCCTTGGTGCACCGTGCAGGTTCATTTTAGAAGGGTGTACAAAAACCACCACTATGTTATGTTTTGGAAAACTTTGGTGCTAAGGGAAAAGGGTACAGGCTATGGGAACTGGAAAAATATAATAAAATAAACGTATTATGAATTTAAAAAAGTTCGGGCCTTCACCCTGTGGAGGTGGTTGGGAAGCGAAGCTTTATGCGCCACCTACCACGGGTGACTGCGGCCCGCTTGCGTTAATGACACGGTACACTGTACCTGCAACACGTTCTTTATTATTTCACTTCAGCATGACGTTCAGAACGGCTTTATGATCGGTGTGATGCACACTCAGACTTTGCGTTTTCACGGCAGATATAGTATTCTTCATGAACGGTAAGTCAATGCACGTTGAACGGAGAGTAGTCGCTTGTTTGGTGTTGGTGTTCACTCGAGTCCAAATTCTTTGAGGGCGAAATGGACGAACCACTGGCGCGCACACGGCCGCTACACGTGTCGTGGGCGTAGCGCACAGCGGCACGAGAGGTCACGTGATGCTATCACCTGGCATTCGGCGAGAACGCAGTGGGAAACCCGCAGCTGTGCTCGGTGAGTACACCGTGTGTCTCCCCCGTCTCCGCGTACGCTCGTTGCTAAATTGGTAAGACAACGAACTCTCGCTCCGTTTCTCTATTCGGCCCAGGTCACGGAGCAAGAATACATAAAAGGCGAAACGGCCCATTGCGGCAAGCGCGGCGGAGTGACCAGATAATGTCACAATGAAAACCAAGGCGGACTGCAAAGCTTCGTAGCTGCGATGGCGAAGGAGAGGGTAGCGGCACCTAATGGACGAAGTGATAGCGGCCGCACTTATTCCGGGGCTGAGCAGTGAAATGCCGATTGCGGCGGCCGCGCAGTTTCTTCACCCGCGGCAGATGCCGCTAGCTTAACCTATGACGGGCGCTTGTGACATTATCTGGCCGCGCTAAGAAGCCTAGTTTCGCCTTCTATCTTATTTTTGCTCCGTGGCCCAGGTTCGATTCCTGGCGGCGCCAGTAATTTCCTTTCTATTGACGCCGGAGTTTTCTGTTGATGCCGAAGGTCGTGACAGAACTCTTGTCTGGTAGAGGTACAAAGCTTCACTATAAAATAAATTATTTTAATAATCTATAATTAGAATTAGTAATGGCTTTATTGGGGAGGGAAGTTAAAGGAAGTAGTGGAGGCATGGTGTCTCGAGGAAGTCCAGTAGAGCGGTAAGCAGGTGGCACAGCTTTGATTCGGAGGTCTTGAATAAAGCCAATCGGTTACGCTCGTCGGGCTGAAAATTCCTGCGTTTGTGAAGCCTTGTTGTCGGTTCTCTGCAAAATGAGGGCAACTCCACAGTATGTAGCTCGGGCAGGGCGCTAATGATAAGGTGTGTCTAATTAGCCGAAAAGAGACGGTGAAATGTTTTTACACAACAAATAGCGCTATGTTCGTGCCCTCTTCTCTTTGTATCGTGTTGTTAACGCTGTTACTATGAATATGTATCAACTCGCCCAACCTTCCCTTTTAACAAATAGCGCCTCAAACCGCTTTGATGAGTCATTTTGCAGTGCTACTCGGGCGGCAAATGGCGTAACTGGTGATACACTCGCAAGGATTCGGTAAGGATGACACGCCGCACACTCCGACAACTGCAAAAAAAAAAAAAAAAAAAAATCTGCAGAAATTCAGAGCATTGTCTACTAATGCGTAGCATTCTTACGCCGCTTGTATAAATTGTGAGTTCTTTGCAGCCAGATTTGGCTATGAGTTGCCGAATACGTTGGGGTATTTTATAGTTTTTAAGTTTCTTGTTTCTTTTTGCCATAGATATAAATATACGTCATTAAGGCCTGTACTTCACCACTTGTGCAGGGCTCGTCCGTTTCTGCGATTTTTTTACTGGTGTTTTCGACGTTCTTTTCTTGGCTTTTTCGTCGTCGCCATTAAAACCTCAATTTCTGCATATACATACAGGTTGCATCGCGTCTTTACGTGATCTTTACGCAAGACTTCAGATGGGATGCCCACATAAATCATATCGCATCGGCTGCACTAGGAAGGCTGTTTTCCCTCGGAAGACGTCTTCGATCAGGACCGCCAGAAGCAAAAAAAAATGAGCCTACAACGCTTTTGTGAGATTTTACTCGAATACATCTCGTTACCGTATGCTAAAGTACACATAAATAAACTAGAGCGAATACAAAGAAAAGCAATTAGGTACATTTACAATCGGTGCGACACAAATACTTCACCAACAGAACTACTGAGGAACGCCGGTATGCTTACCGTATACAGAATCGTTCAAAACTAGCGCGTTTAAAATTCTTATTTCAACTCTTTCATAAAAATCTAAACCTTGATACTTCAAAGTATCTCACTACCATTAGAGCGAGGCCCACGCGGCATAATCAGACTAACTTTTAAAGAATGCAATTATCGCACTGATTGCCTTAAATATTCCTTCTTCCCACTAGCTGTAAGAGTGGACCGGTATGCATTCATCGATTACGGGTAGCGCATCTATAGAACAATTCCTAACGCTAGTTGAAAATGAAAACCACCTCCACGATACAAATTAACCAAAATGACACCGACAATTTAATCAAGCGAGTCTACATGGTTTTCCTTCCCTCTCTGGGTCACTTATGATTTTCACTATTACTGAGTAGTTCTTCAGTAATATGTTTGGCTTGGTTACGTAAAATGTTTGGTTTAGTTCGTTCTTCAATCGTTGCTGTAAAATATTGCCTCCAAATTTTGTCTGTGTTTCATCCTGCATTGCATTTGATTGTTTTGTTGCTTTGTTTTTCTATGAACTTGGTGACGTTTGATGCATGAGATTTCAGATTTCATATGTAATATGTAACCTCGCTTGTCATGTAGAAAACCTGTCGCGCATGTTCATACTGTTCTCTTCCTGTATGAACGAAAACCACGTTTGAATTTTGTGTATTTGAAACGATGTATCGCCCCTCCTGCAAAAATCCCAAATGGGATTGGCAGTTTGTTAAAATAAATAAATAAATAAATAAATAAATAAATAAATAAATAAATAAACCTGGAGTAGTAAACACATACAGCGGTCATAGTGAAGAAATAATTGAGGCAGGATACGCAATTCGCGCCATGTCACCAGCCCTTTATAGAATCCACACAAAAGATTATGGTGATAATGACTTTTGTGGAAGCCTAGGCCTGTTGGTTAATGATGGCTTCGTCGTCTTTTTCCAACATCCTTCCACGCCCAACAATGCCTCCCGCTTAAGTCTACTGGCCAGTGTCTCTAATAGAGAAAAGCGCAGAATATGGAACGCTTGACGCAGGACTTTCCGGACAGTTTTACAGGACAGGCTCGAGGCTTGCCGTCCCTTTCGAGGTAGACTTCCTTGATGGTGGTGGTGGCGATGTTTATTATCGGGCGGACCTATCCTTGCGTGGTATACCGGCAACGACTTCCCAGATCAGCACCTCCTTACCGCTATACGCAGGAGATCACCAAAAGAAGTCACTGAGGCTTTTGTCCCTCAAAAACTGGAGGATCAGGCACAAAATGTCTCTCCTTGTGGTCCAATAGGGACCGGAACCTGGAGTTTGCCGCGCAACACTAGCGCCATTTTTTCCCCGTAGTGGCGGAAAACGGAAGTTATGGACTAAAAAAAAAAAAAAAAGAACGTGCCGCAGCTGTGAGCGCGATGCCCACAGCAGCGGCACGTTATTTTTTTTTTAAGCGTGAGCGCTTTTTTTGCTTGCCGCGAGTGTTTCCCGAGGCAGTAGGGCTCGAACGTTAATTACCTCATTTATGTTAATTAGTTAATTATTGATTAGTCAGATTGGGTAAAAAGTCAAAGTGATGTCAATAGGGGTTGTGAGGTATCAAATTAAAGGTCTCGATTAGTGGAATCACGTGGTAATAGTCATGAGGTAATCACGTAAGTCATAGATCGGGTTAAAAGTAAAAGTGATGCGACTAGGGCTTGTGAGGTATCAAAATAAAGGTCTCGATTAGGGGAATCACGAGGGAGAAATTAAAAACTGCTTACTGGTTATGGTCACGAGATAGTCACGTGAGTCACGAATTGGGTTAAAAGTCAAAGTGGTGTCACTAGGGCGTGTGGGGTATCAAATTAAAGGTCTCGATGAGGGGAATCACGGGGGACAAATTACAAATTGCGTCCTGGTCATAGTCATGCGAGTCATGGATTGGGTTAACTGTCAATGTGAGGCCACTAGGGCTTCTGAGGTATCAAATTAAAGGTCTTAATGAGTGGAATCGTGTGGGATAAGTTAAACATTGCCTCCTTGTCATAGTCCTGAGACAGGCATGGAGTCATGGATTGGGTTAAAAGTCAAAGTGATGCCACCAGGGCTTGTGAGGTATCAAATTAAAGGCCTCAATTAGAGGAATCGCGTGGGACAAGTTAAAAATTGCTTCCTGGTCATAGTCATGAGACAGTCATGTGAGTCATGGATTGGGTTAAAAGTCAAAGTGGTGCGACTAGGGCTTGTGAGGTATCAAATTAAAGGTCTCGATGAGTGGAATCGCGTGGGACAAGTTAAAAATTGCTTCCTGGTCATAGTCATGAGATAGTCATGTGAGTCATACATTGGGTTAAAAGTCAAAGTGGTGCCACTAGGGCTTGTGAGGTATCAAATTAAAGGTCTCGCTGAGTAGAATAATGGGGGACAAGTTAAAAATAGCTTCCTGGTCATAGTCATGAGACAGTCATGTGAGTCATGGATTAGGTTAAAAGTCAAAATGGTGCCACTAGGGGTTGTGAGGTATCAAATTAAATGTCTTAATGAGTGGAATCACGTGGGACAAGTTAAAAATTGCTTACTGGTCATAGTCATGAGACAGTCATATGAGTCATAGATTGGGTTAAAAGTCAAAGTGGTGCCACTAGGGCTTGTGAGGTATCAAATTAAAGGTCTCGATGAGGGGAATCACGTGGGACAAATTAAAAGTTGCTTTCTTGTTATAGTCATGAGATAGTCACGTGAGTCACAAATTGGGTAAAAGTCAAAGTGGTGCCACTAGGGCTTGTGAGGTATCAAATTAAAGGTCTCGCTGAGTAGAATAATGGGGGACAAGTTAAAAATTGCTTCCTGGTCATAGTCATGAGACAGTCATGTGAGTCATGGATTAGGTTAAAAGTCAATGTGAGACTAATAGGCCTTGTGAGGTATCAAATTAAAGGGCTCGATGAGTGGAATCGCGTGGGACAAGTTAAAAATTGCTTCCTGGTCATAGTCATGAGATAGTCATGTGAGTCATACATTGGGTTAAAAGTCAAAATGGTGCCACTAGGGCTTGTGAGGTATCAAATTAAAGGTCTCGCTGAGTAGAATAATGGGGGACAAGTTAAAATTTGCTTCCTGGTCATAGTCATGAGACAGTCATGTGAGTCATGGATTAGGTTAAAAGTCAAAATGGTGCCACTAGGGCTTGTGAGGTATCAAATTAAAGGTCTCGATGAGTGGAATCATGGGGCACAAAGTAAAATTCGCTTCGTGGTCATAGAATGAGACAGTCATGTGAGTCATGGATTAGGTTAAAAGGCAATGTGAGGTCACTAGGGCTTGTGAGGTATCAAATTAAAGGTCTTAATGAGTGGAATCACGTGGGACAAGTTAAAAATTGCTTCCTGGTCATAGTCATGAGATAGTCATGTGAGTCATACATTGGGTTAAAAGTCACAGTGGTGCCACTAGGGCTTGTGAGGTATCAAATTAAAGGTCTCGCTGAGTAGAATAATGTGGGACAAGTTAAAAATTGCTTCCTGGTCATAGTCATGAGACAGTCATGTGAGTCATGGATTAGGTTAAAAGTCAATGTGAGGCCAATGGGGCTTGTGAGGTATCAAATTAAAGGTCTCGATGAAAGGAATCGCGTGGGACAAGTTAAAAATTGCTTCCTGGTCATAGTCATGAGGTAGTCATTTGAGACATACATTGGGTTAAAAGTCAAAGTGGTGCCACTAGGGCTTGTGAGGTATCAAATTAAAGGTCTCGCTGAGTAGAATAATGGGGGACAAGTTAAAAATTGCTTCCTGGTCATAGTCATGAGACAGTCATGTGAGTCATGGATTAGGTTGAAAGTCAAAGTGATGCCACCAGGGCTTGTGAGGTATCAAATTAAAGGCCTCCATTAGGGGAATCACGTGGGAGAAATTAAAAATTGCTTTCTTGTTATAGTCATGAGATAGTCACGGGAGTCACAAATTGGGTAAAAGTCAAAGTGGTGCCACTAGGGCTCGTGAGGTATCAAAATAAAGGTCTCGATGAGAGGAATCGCGTGGGACAAGTTAAATATTGCTTCCTGGTCATAGTCATGAGACAGTCATGTGAGTTATGCATTAGGTTAAAAGTCAAAGTGATGCCACCAGGGCTTGTGAGGTATCAAATTAAAGGCCTCCATTAGGGGAATCACGTGGGAGAAATTAAAAATTGCTTTCTTGTTATAGTCATGAGATAGTCACGTGAGTCACAAATTGGGTAAAAGTCAAAGTGGTGCCACTAGGGCTCGTGAGGTATCAAAATAAAGGTCTCGATGAGGGGAATCATGGACAAATTAGAAATTGCATCCTGGTTATAGTCACGAGCTAGTCACGTGAGTTATAGATTGGGTTAAAAGTGAAAGTGGTGCCACTAGGGCATCTGAGGTATCAAATTAAAAGTGTCGATTAGGAGAATTACGTGGGACAAATTAAATATTGCTTCCTGGTTATATTCATGGGATAGTGACGTGAGTCATAGATTGGGGTAAAAGTCAAAGTGATGCCCTAGAGCTTGTTATCGCCCTCCCGAATGTAAAAAGCAAGTTGCACATTCGAGATGGGGGCTGATGGGGTGTTGAAAAGTGTGCTAGGAATGTGTGTTCGCGCTGGTAGTGAAAGCGACAATAGCATATCTGCACAAGATCCCGGCATCCCAAAGTCTAAAGTCGGCCATGAGTCGTTCGGGGAAAATTCGTTTTTTAAGCTCGCCGCGAGCAGACTTGTTCAGTTTGTGCTTCCTTCAAGCTCCCCTATTCTAAGGGAAGATTTTGTGCGTCTTCAATATTACTGGGGACTTTCTGACCCGTTTCGGAATGAGAACAGAATGAGCTCTGCATGCTGAGTGGTCGACGCAGCTCCGGTGGATTCCGAATAGGACGTTATCTACCGGGGCCCGATCGCGAAAGGAAGCCACATCTCTTACCGCACATTGGGCAGGGGTCGTTTGCTTTCGCGAAAAAAAGGCTGTTTGGGTATATTTTCACAAGCAATAAACACCTTTTCCTGATTTAGCGTCAAGAAAACTATAAAGGAATGCTACCAACAAATGTTTTGAAAAGCTCTTCAGCAGCCCTTTAAAAGCATGTCGAGCTTTTAATATGTTTGGAATCGTGTTTTTTCTATTTCCGATATTTTTCTAAAAAAACATGAAAAGAAATTTTTTTTTCACGCCCTTCACTATTTTATGGAAATTACAACTCTACTGTGGTGGCATCTCCTTGCAATTCGAAATGAAACTTTTGTCTTATATATAAAAAATGAGTATATTCATTTGTTTTGTTTGTTTATTGCTACTTTGTTACTTGTGGCTGATATGCCATGTGAAGCAACGTACGTAGCACCAACACAATAATGTACCAGGATGGTAAACATATCTATGGTGCTTTACTTTTTTATGGTAGTAAACAAATATACACATGACGAACCAGCGCGCTTCGGAAGCCTTTTACATCCCCTGGCAGTCTTACAGCAGTAACTGAAAATAGCACCCGCTGCAGTGGCTCAGTTATGCTGCTGAGCCCAAGGACGCGGGTATGATCCCGTTCGCGATCTCTGCTTTTCTTATGGAGGAGAAAAAAAAGGCGATCGTATGTCGAGATTTCGTCGCGCGTTAAAGGTGCGCAGGTGCTCAAAAGTAATCCAGAGCCCTAGTGGCCCAGGTGCACAGCCGCGGCGCGTAAACTCTCATAACTTGAATTTAAAAAGGCCCTATATCTCCGTCCTTTGCTGCAAATGCCATCGAAAGACAGTAGTCGTCTGCCATCCGAGCCTGTAAAACCCCCTTGTGTCCCCCCCACCCTGGTCTCTTCCACTCCCCCTCCACCACCATAGATGCAGTCGAAGTTTGCTCAATTTTATCCTACTCTCCTGCGTTCGCTGCATCTGTTCAGAGCTCTTTTTTCTATGGCTCTTTGGCGCGAATTAACAGCCCCCCAAAAAAGCAACACACAGCGCCTCAAGAAAGCAAGCAGTGCTTGCTCCAAAGTAGTGGATAGGAAGCGTCGTGCTGCTAGGGGGAAAAGAAGCTCGAGCCACCGTCGGGAAAAGAGTTGTCAATCATGAAGCTGAGGAATTTGAAAGGCCTGTGAAGTAAAAATATAATATTTTCCAGCAGTCCCATGATGGCACCTGATTGCAGCGCCAGAATTTTCTGTAGTGAAATTTTTATAAACGACTTCATCCTCTAGAGAGTATGTTGCAAGCCACCGACAGAACGAGTAATGCCAGTCACGTGATGCGCCGTCCAGAATGACTGTCCCCAAGAATACTCGTGGCGACGTCACCCACTTCTTAGGGAATGCGCGGCGCAACAGCGCCATGATGCGCCCTGCAAGACGTTTCGAGGGGTTACTCTTTTAACGTGACAGCACTATACTGTCTTTTCTGCTCCTTAAAAGGGTAATGAATAAATCGACGTGCATGTATTCCAATATACAGATACCGGTTTGTGTCATCTCGGTACAACTATTCACAACTATCTGAACACTGGCACCACGATTTGTAAACTATTCCACCATAAAAATAAGGAAAGTTTAGTAGAGGCTGTGACCACCTCTTTCGTGCAACCGGTAACACCATCTTAGGAGTGTTCACTTGTTCTTGTATTTTGAGCCCATTCTCCCTTTGGTTCTCCTTAAGTCGCTTCTCGCTTCGTCTTCTCCAACTGTGCCTCTGAACCTGTGGAAGCAATTTTGTAGCTTCGGCAGCAACGAAAATTGATCACTTGGATTGTTTCAGCTTGTCCCGCAAAACGACATATTGCCGCACTAGCGACGCCGCAGCTGCGAATTCGTTTGTCAATTCGCACCATATAGAGCGGGCTTATGGCACCCTACTTGCATTTACGCTTAGGGCAATACTGTAGATCCATTTTCGCCACAAGTGTGGTTCCAGAACATGAATACTCATCCGCCCACTTTCATTCCAATACCGTATCAATTCGAGGCGCAGACAAAGAAGTGGCTATGATTATCATTGTAACGATCGTCCTTCTGCAGCTCCGCTAGACATCTTGTACCTCATCACATAGCTTAGCTTTGAGGCTCACTTCATTCGACTGTTACAGTATATATGCCCAAATCCGAGTAACGGTTTTTGCAGTGGCTCAGAAAAATCAGCCCGCATTTAGAACGATCCCCGTACAAATATTTTCCGGGGTGGGTTGACAGCAACACATGTGAAGTTCCCACTGCGTTCCCTCCTCACCCTTGTGTTACTTCACCATCGCACCCCGCTTGGGCCAACTACATTATGCAACCGGCCAGCGCGGACGGTGTGCAAGCCGTGTATTGGCACGAGGTGTTCTGCGAAGGCCGCATTACCTTGGTTACACAAGCGGCTGCCATAGAAATGCTGCACCTTATCAATATTATTTTATTTTATGAGCAATAATATGGATTACGATCGAAACTGTGTAGCATATGTTATACAACTCCCAGACGGCAGATCAAATTATCTTTCGAGCGAATGACATTTGCTTTATGTCAATGTTTCAGCGCTACACGACAACACCGAAGGACGTTTGAGATGAATGATATTTAGCGGCGAACCGTGGTTCGGGAGCTCATTCAGCGGCGAATAGAGTGGCCTCGACAGCAGTGCCGCATCAACAGTGAAGAAAGTTCACTAATACACCAAAAAATACGGTTTCTAAAAAGTGTCAGCAAACATATTTCCCCTTCATATTGTGTTTAAAATAAAGAAAGGCAAACAAGTACTATGTAAATATAAAATCGCGCCCACAATGTGCGCTGTACCCTAATACGGATTCTTCGCGGACTTATGTCGGCTTGTAATATCAACTGATGTCACCTAAACTGGTGATCTTTCTAACTTTATTTAAAGATATTCCTTCGTTATCTTTTCAAAAAATAGATTGTATGAAAACATTCTAGATGGAGACCTTTCATTTGATCTCCCCCAAGCCCCAGTAGCGTCACACTCACGTTTAACCCAACCTATGACTCACGTGACTATCTCATGAGTATAACTAGGAAGCAATTTTTAATTTGTCACATGTGATTCCCCTCATCGAGACCTTTAATTTGATACCTCACAACCCCTACTGGCACCAGTTTGACTTTTAAACCAATTTGTGACTCACATTTACCATCTCATGACTATAACAAGAAAGCAACTTTTAATTTGTCCCACGTGATTCCCCTCATCGAGACCTTTAATTTGATACCTCACAAGCCCTAGTGGCACCACTTTGACTTTTAACCCAATCTATGACTCATATGACTGTCTCATGACTATGACCAGTAAGCAATTTTTAACTTGTCCCACGTGATTCCACTCATTAAGACATTTAATTTGATACCTCACAACCCCTAGTGGCACCATTTTGACTTTTAACCTAATCCATGACTCACATGACTGTCTCATGACTATGACCAGGAAGCTATTTTTAACTTGTCCCCCATTATTCTACTCAGCGAGACCTTTAATTTGATACCTCACAAGCCCTAGTTGCACCATTTGACTTTTAACCCAATCTATGAATCATATGACTGTCTCATGACTATGACCAGGAAACAATTTTTAACTTGTCCCACGTGATTCCACTCATTAAGAGCTTTAATTTGATACCTCACAAGCCCTAGTACCTCACATTGCCTTTTAACCTAATCCATGACTCACATGACTGTCTCATGACTATGACCAGGAAGCGAATTTTACTTTGTGCCCCATGATTCCACTCATCGAGACCTTTAATTTGATACCTCACAAGCCCTAGTGGCACCATTTTGACTTTTAACCCAATCTATGACTCATATCACTGTCTCATGACTATGACCAGGAAGCAATTTTTAACTTGTCCCACGCGATTCCACTCATTAAGACCTTTAATTTGATACCTCACAACCCGTAGTGGCCTCACATTGACTTTTAACCTAATCCATGACTCACATGACTGTCTCATGACTATGACTAGGAAGCAATTTTTAACTTGTCCCACGCGATTCGAGTCATCGAGACCTTTAATTTGATACCCCACAAGCCCTAGTGGCACCACTGTGACTTTTAACCCAAACCCGCCGCGGTGGCTCAGTGGCTAAGGCGTTGCGCTGCTGAGCACGAGGTCGCGGGTTCGATTCCCGGCCGCGGCGGCCACTTTTCTGATGGAGGCGAAAAGCAAAAACGCCCGTGTGTACGAGATTTCGGCGCACGTTAAAGATCCCCAGGTGGTCAAAATTAATCCGGAGCCCTCCACTACGGCGCGCCTCATCGCCTGCGTTGCGTCGGCGCGTTAAACCCTACAATCAATCAAAACTTTTAACCCAATCTATGACTCACATGACTGTCTCATGACTATGACCAGGAAGCAATTTTTAACTTGTCACACGCGATTCCACTCATTAAGACCTTTAATTTGATACCTCACAAGCCCTAGTGGCCTCACATTGACTGTTAACCCAATCAATGACTCACATGACTGTCTCATGACTATGACCAGGAAGCGAATTTTACTTTGTGCCCCATGATTCCCCTAATCGAGGCCTTTAATTCGATACCCCACAAGCCCTAGTGGCACCACTTTGACTTTTAACCCAATCTATGACTCACATGACTGTCTCATGACTATGACCAGGAAGCAATTTTTAACTTGTCCCACATGATTCCACTCATTAAGACCTTTAATTTGATACCTCACAACCCCTAGTGGCACCATTTTGACTTTTAACCTAATCCATGACTCACATGACTGTCTCACGACTATGACCAGGAAGCAATTTTTAACTTGTCCCCCATTATTCTACTCAGCGAGACCTTTAATTTGATACCTCACAAGCCCTAGTGGCACCACTTTGACTTTTAACCCAATGTATGACTCACATGACTATCTCATGACTATGACCAGGAAACAATTTTTAACTTGTCCCACGCGATTCCACTCATCGAGACCTTTAATTTGATACCTCACAACCCGTAGTGGCCTCACATTGACTTTTAACCTAATCCATGACTCACATGACTGTCTCATGACTATGACCAGGAAGCAATTTTTAACTTGTCCCACGCGATTCCACTCATTGAGACCTTTAATTTGATACCCCACAAGCCCTAGTGGCCTCACATTGACTGTTAACCCAATCAATGACTCACATGACTGTCTCATGACTATGACCAGGAAGCGAATTTTACTTTGTGCCCCATGATTCCCCTAATCGAGACCTTTAATTCGATACCCCACAAGCCCTAGTGGCACCACTTTGACTTTTAACCCAATCTATGACTCACATGACTATCTCATGACTATGACCAGGAAGCAATTTTTAACTTGTCCCACGTGATTCCACTCATTAAGACCTTCAATTTGATACCTCACATGCCCTAATGACATCAATTTGACTTTACCCAGTCAATGACCACTAATTAATTAATTAACCAAATTTTACGTAATTAAAATGAACGCGCGTCGCCCGGACCCAGTTTCTGGCAAAAACTGTGCGTGTCACGTGACCAACATCATCACGGTAACGAGCGGTTGCACTTTTAAACTGCACGTAAACACGGTGCTCCACATTCACACGCCAGGAAATACCCAGTTCAGTTTTGCGATTTTCTTCCGCTGGTGGCGGTGTTGAACGGCGCCAGCAGCGCCACCTGTCCCACGTTCGGGCCCCTATAGGGAAAATGCCATCGTCCAAAGAGGTATGCGGAGCGGCTCTCCTTCGAAGTTCTTCAAACAAAGCTAACCGCCCCGTCGCATGCTCTCGGCAGTCCGTAAGAAAATGTCCGGTGTCACCTTTAACTTCACCACACATTGAGCACAGAGGTGAGGAGATAAGGTTCAGCTTCTGAAGCCACGCCGGTGTCCGCACTGAGTTGGCCCGGATGTGGAACAGTAATTCAGTTCAATTCAACTCGATGCAATTCAATTCAGGTTTATTTCCCCGAATGAACTGGACGGCTTCCTGGCTAAAAGCTGGTAGAGCAGCTTGACAAAGGCGCAGGAAGCGGTCGCAAACTCGCAGCACACAAGATGCATAAATACAGTTGGAATAATACACGGTTTCACTTAGCAAGTTTTACAAAATACGACATAAAGCAGCAAATTCGGTGAATCAGAGAAAATAAACAAAGTTGATAACGGGGTCACGAATAAGAATTGAAAGTTTTTGTTCATTCTTACATAGAAAATCTATATACACTATGCGTAATCACCATGCGACTTGATTGATTGTTCGGTTTAACGCGCCGACGCAATGCAGACGATGAGGCGCGCCGTATTGGAGGGCTCCGAATTAATTTTGACCACCTGGGGATCTCTAACGTGCGCCGAAATCTCGTACACACGGGCGTTTTTGCTTTTCGCCTCCATCAGAAAAGCGGCCGCCGCAGCCGGGAATCGAACCCGCGACCTCGCGCTCAGCAGCACAACGCCTTAGCCACTGAGCCACTGCGGCGGGTGTAATCACTATGCGAGAATTACGGAAGCAAGAACAAGCATGATGTACAACACACTCCACAGGCACACTGTACATAACCAGCAGGTCAGAAACACGGAAACTAGATGCAATAATGACCAATGAATGAAACTTGTAATTCGTACGAACGTGTGGTACCGCCCACATATCGATGCAGCGTGTTTTGCCAGCCGATGAGTAATGTTGCAACGATGCCAAAGAGGACAGGTAATTAATAATTTTAGTTGATGAAAACGTGAAGATTTGCAATTGCCGAAATTCATACATCCTACCGTATCGCAGGAAATTGTGCACTAGAAACGCTTCTCTGATTGTGTCTGCGCGTTTTATATTTGATATTTGTCGGATAATTCTTTTCTGTATGGTGACAATCATATTCATGTTAGTTTTAGTTGTTGTAGCCCAAACCAAATTGCAGTGATTTATGTGTAAATAAAACAAGGCGCAGTAAATTTGAAGCTTTGCTTTTAGTGGAAGGATACTACGACAACGCGATAGTAGTCCTGTAACTGTCGACAACTTTTTCCTAAGAAAGTCAATGTGGGTATCCCAGTTTAAGTTTGAAGAAAAATATACTCCTAGAGTTTTGTGGTCACTGGCAATGGAAGCAGGCTGGTGTTCACAATTTAGCTGATAAAAAGGAGATACTTGTTTGTTTTTTAGCACGGAAGATGATGGCCTTCGTTTTCGTTGGATTAATTGTTTTTTTTTTTTTAATTTTGGGCCATAAGAATACCTTATTGAGAACTTCATTGCATTTTACAATTATGTTATCTACATTGGAACCGGAGGCTGTAAAAGTGGTACCGTCAGCGTAGGTCATAAATTTAACTTCGGTGTCAATCTGGACAATGCCATTGATATAAGTAATAAATAGAAGGGGACCCAATACACTAAGGTATTCCATGAGGGACACGTAAAAGAGATGATTTGTGGTTGTTAATAAAAATGCATTGCTGTCGGCCGTGCAGGTAAGACTCAAGCAAGGCTAAAGGTTTTCCTCGAATCCCATATTGTGTAAGCTTTGCAGTAAGAATGTCATGGTCAATTAAGTCGAAAGCTTACTAAAGTCCAAAAAGAGACCTACTGTATACAAGTTTGTTCAATGTTTCTTGGGATGTTTTCTTTTAGGGTGAATAAAGCCAATTCCGTGGATATTCCTGCCCGAAAGCCAAATTGAGGCGCAGTTAGCACATTTTTCGCATCGAAGAAGTTTGTTAGCCGTTAAAATATAATTTTTTCCAGCCCTTCGAAAAAAAAACAGCTAGAAAAGAGATTGGTCTGTAATTTGTAACATTGTTCCTGTCTCCCCTTGTGTATATAACTGATACTCTGGCCCTTTTCATGGCATCGGGAAAAATGCCAGCCTCCATACTAAGTTTAAGATAAGAGCAAGTGGAAAAGTGATAAACGGTGACATATTTAACTGGCCCAACTTGAATGTTATCAATATCCAGGGATTCATTATTTCGCAAAGCCATAAACGTATTGCGTATATATTTTATGTCCGTCAGTTATTCGAGAAATATACTAAAGATATAATTGCTATAGTCACTTTCGGCTACATTTACATTAACAAAGTGAGCATTAAAGTAGTACGCAAGATATTTGCCTTGAAGTTCACGGCTACCACAGTTAACATTTCTAGAGCAGACCTGTTAGTATTACGACCAAGAACATCATTTATCGTCTTCCAAGCAACATCAGTGCTTTGCCGAGTAATGTGCCTGAAGATATGTTAATAATTTATTTTAGAACGCCGAAACTCTGTGTTCAGCTGATTTCTGAAGCGTTCAAACTGATTGAGCTTTGCTTCCGAGCCGGTCCACAAAGAAGAATGATAGAAACGGTTTTTACTTTTTATCATACTTATGTGTTCATGAATTAATGATGCATCTGTCATCTTCATTCAATTGGTGACACAAAGTTGGGGTAGTGATCGCCAAAGAGATCTGAAATGTTCTTTAATGCTGGTTTTTAAAATGCGCCGTTCGTCGGGAGCCAATTTCAGAAAGCGAATACACGATGTCGCTTCACGAAACAACTTGTCCGCCGCTTTGTTTCCAAGCACTTTTACGTGGGAAGGAACCCACTGGAAGCGAACGCTAAGGCTGTTTTCATTTAGCTCCTGTAGGAGACGTTGGCAAGTTCTGTCTACGGGAAATCTAAGCTGCAAAAGTTGTACGTCTGTCTTGGATTCCGTTACAATTACCGCACACCGCACCCGAAACGATCTGTCTTTTTCAAGGCTGCCTCAATCGCTATGCACTTCACCGTGGTGGATGACGTCAAATAGTCGATGCAAGCCGCCCATAAACGTTCTTACCGGGAATTGCGGAGGCCGCTGCGCTGATATTTAATTATCTATCGACAGAACCGTCCGTAAACACGTGATCACAATATCCGTATAACCGGTCCAAGTGTTCAAATACTAACATCCTCGCTACAGCCGCTGGTGTATCTCTTCGAACGGATGCCCGGGATGGCGAGCTGACACTCCAAACTCTCGAAAGACCCCGGCGTTTTCCAAGTGATGTTGATTCTTCCGCCATTGCAGGTAGAGAACGCTCAGAACGTTGAGAGCTGCGTGTAAGCGAGATTCCACCCTTAAGCGGAGACGCCTGAGCAATGCCTTTCCGGCATCTGGCTCTCCCAGCCGGACGAGCTGCAAGAGCAGCCGCTGAGACGCCATCAAGCGAAGTGGTGGAAAATAGGACTCGCCAAGGGCCTTCTTGTTTGCCGCCACCTGGGGTACTCCTAGGGATATCTTAACACTCGGTCGATGTAGGGCTTGCAGACAAGCATACTGGGACTCCGAGGGAGATAATACAGGTATTGGTAAAGAACCGGACTCAAGATGAACGCCGAGTGGAGTTGATGCATAGATCACCGGTGACTCTTACAGCGGGTTTCACCAATTCGTCGAAGCACATTTAAGCGGGGTACCAAGGGCGCGACAAGACACTCCACGGCCTGCCTCCAGAGCAGCTTATAGTCGATGGTGACTTCGAGAAACTTCACACGATTAGCTTGCCAGATTGGCAAGCCACCTAAGGTTAACATCAGGCGCGTAGCTTTTTGTTGCCTTCCAGGAAACAAAATAAAACAAGATTTTTCCACGGAGACCGTTGGTCCCAACGATGAAAGACAGACATGTACGGAACAGATTACTCCTTGGGCTACCATAGCCAGCCGCTGTGTTGATATCTGAAGATCCACATACTTATGTCGTCTGCATATATTTATAAATGCACTGACTTGCAATCCTTTTTAAGGCTCGAGGGAGGCCCGCCGTAGCCACATTAAAAAGTGTGTAGGGGCCAGAACACTTCCACGAGGCACAAAGCGTATCTTCTACAGATGCGTTGGTTGCACGATTCATGGAGAAGCGTGAGGTCATCGACCTTGAATTCGGGCAGTCGTTGAGCCGAATGCCCTGGTTAGCTCGTTGAGGTACTCCATAAGCTAACTTTGCCTTTTGCCTTTTTCAAGTTTCACTTGGTTGGGACAAACCCGTTCTCAATCGATCTCCTTCTGAATCAAGTAGCGAAGTGAGGCGTTTCTCTGCGATAAAGCGAGCTGCATACCAGGTTTCAGCTCTGTTGATTTATTTATGAACGAAGGTTATTGGATGGCAGTTAGAGGCTGCCTCTGATGAAGGAATAACTAACGCAGGCTGCGCAATTCACGTCATGTCAGCAGTCCTTTATAGAACACACAAACGATGATGATGGCAATGAAAGCACATGAGCACATGAGGAACAGGCCGCATGGCCTCATCTTTTACTAAGAAGCGGTATATGTATAATCCTTGCAGTTTTCATTGCGGTGAAGCCGTTTTACTCGGCGCCGCTCCGGCGTTCCTTCTCGCCACCGCCGTATACCCCTCTTTCACAACTTATTTGCAGGTGTCGGTTGCCGGTTTATGCGTGCACTTGCGGGGAGTGGCGGGAGGAAGGCGGCGTGCACGCGAAACTGTAGGTTTCGTGACCACCCTCATGACATGTCCGTTGTGCTGGCGCGAGGCTAACCAGTTCACTTCTTTTCTACTTTCTATTTCAATAAATCACTTACTCAATCACTCTTCACTGGTCGAGCGGATTGGGTTGTGTGTTACGGACAGCCCCATGTTTGTCCGCTAGAGAGAGAGAGAGAGAGAGAGAGAGAACTTTATTTGCCCAGAAGTAGAGAGCTTGGGCTCTTTTTGCCGCGTTAGTCAGCCAGGACATTTTGGTCACTGGCGGCTTCTTCGGCCATCTGGACAAGGCGTAGCGGCGTTAGGGGATCGGAGCTATGCAGCAAGGTTTCCCAGTGCTCTACGTGTTTGATATATATGGTGGGTAGGGGGGGGGGGTCTTGCTCCGTGGTTTTCTTTGGCATTTCCACATAATGTGCGTGAGGTCTGCGCGGCTGCCGCAGTGTTTGCACTCACCCGAGAAGATGTCTGGATGGAAGTGACTATAGGCCAGCGGGTTCGGGTAGGTATTTGTTTGAAGTTGCCTCCATGCTTTGGCCTGCGCAGCGTTGAGTGTGCGGTGGGCGGCTGGGAATTCGCACCTGCTGTGTTTGTAGTAATTTGTTATCTCTTTGTACGAGTTGACGCTGTCGAACTTCTCTGAGTGCCCTGTTGCCACTGCGGGAAGGGGAGGGGGGGGGTTAATTGCTGCTCGAGTGACGATCTCGCAAGCAGCTGTGTGGGCCTGTTTGTTGCCCTGTAACCCTTCGTCTGCAGGAGTCCAGATAAGTTTCGTTGTCCGGTAATTTGGTGCTCGCAGCTGTTGACGCATTCTTGCGGCGACTTTGCATATCCGTCCTTTGCTATAGCTACGTATGGCTGCCTTGGAGTCGCTGATTGTGTATCTGGCTCAAGTTGCAGTGATCGCAAGAGTGATTGCTGCCTGTTCTGAAGATGTAGTATTTTTTGTGAGAACTGTCGCCGAGGAGAGCGCTTGTCCTTTGTGGTCCACTACCACCACGGCCATGGCGTTGTTGTCGGGATAGTCTGCTGCGTCTACAAATACTGTTTCGGGGTTGTTGCCATATTGTTTTGTGAGGGCCTGTGCTCTTGCCGTTCTCCAGGCCTTGCTATATGTCGGATCCATGTTTAAGGGTAGTGGAGTTGTGCGTAGGTATAAGCTCTCGAAGCGCGGCGGGCATGTCAACTTCTTCGGCTTGTGTCGATCCGTAGGGAGCGCAGTTCTCAGGATGTGTCGCCCCGTAGGAGTTTTGGAGAGTCTTTCAAATTGTAAGATTTGCTGCGCCTCTGTGAGCTCGTCGATGCGGTTGTGAAGGCCCAAGGCATCGAACCTGTCGTTTGGGGTTGACATTGGCAGTCCAATAGCTCGTTTATAGCCATTTTAATCATATTGTTGATTTTTTCCCCCCTTCTTGAGATTATATAGGGTAAGGAGTGACGTAGATGATCCGGCTAATGATGAAAGCCTGGACGAGTTTTAGGGTGCTTTCTTTTTTCAGCCCCCCTTTTTGGTTTGTTATGCGAGAGATAAGACGGATGGTCTGTGTAGTTTGCTCGTCCAATGCCTTTATTGTTTCCGTGTTATTTCCTGTGGCGTGGATATTTAAACCCAGGATTCGAATTGAGTTTACAGTATGTATGGTTCTTCCCGCGTGATGCAGCTCAATCTGGGGATCATCAGTGGGAATTGACCGTCGCGTACGGTGGGCAGGGCGGAGGATAAGTAGTGCTGACTTCTCTGTGGAGCAGGTCAGACCCTTAGGAGAGAGGAATGAGCTTATCGTATCTACCGCGCGTTGTAGTCGTTCTTGTATTTCTCCGTCACTGCCTTTATTAGTCCAGAGCGTGATATCGTCAGCATAAAAACTGAATTTCAGGTGCTTTATCCCCTCTAGTTTCTTGGGTAGATCCAGTAGCGCCATATTGAAAAGGTAGGGAGATAACACTGAGCCTTGCGGCGTCCTTCTGCTGCCGAGGTTGATATTTTCGCTTTGAATGCAACCAAGGCTGAGTGTGGCTGTCCTGTCGCTTAGAAAGTTGTGGATATAGTGATAGGTTCGCGTTCCTACCCCTATCTTTTGGAGACTCTGGAGAATAGGTTCGGGCCTCACGGAATGATGATGATGAACAAATCTATTTGTCAAGCTGGTGCAGATGTTCGGGCACCCGCCCGGTGGGGGGCTTCCCTATTCCGGGATACCCTGAGCTCGGCTGGCGGTCCAGGCCCTCTTCACCAGTTCACGCTGGATCCCAAGGTCCGGGCTCGTCAGACGGTTCACCCACTGCTTGTAGGAGGGGCTAGATCTAACCCAAGTATGGCTCTGGTGTCCAGAGGGGAACCGCCGTGCCAGTAGATAATCTGTTTCTTCAATCTAAGCATGGTGTCTTGAGTGGAGATTTTTTCTCTGAAACCCGGCCACCACGGTGAAGGGGTATACATCCTTTTCTTCCATGTGTCGATTGAGTCTGTTGAGTACGACGTGTTCCAGAAGCTTTCCTAGGCATTACGTGAGGGACATCGGTCTAAGATTTTCCAGATTTAGTTTCTTTCCTGGTTTTGGGATCAATTTTATTGCGGCTGCCTTCCACTGACTTCGTATGTTGCCACTTACCCAGCATTTGTTGAAGTATTTTGTCAGCACCTCCACTGAGGTGTCTAAATTTCGGATCATTTTATTTGTGATTCCATCCGGTCCAGGTGCAGAGTTGACTCGTAGGGTTTGTATTGCGTAATTAACCTCTACTATAGCGTTATAGGGGCGTCCAACGCCTGGTTACGCATCCCAGCATACGGTGCCTGGGGGGTGGGTTGTTCTGCCTTTAGGTATTTATGACATAGTTCCTGGATAAGTTGTTGCTCTGTTCCAGGGTATGTATGTATAAGTTTTGCTAGATTGTGCTGTTGGGTTGTTCTATTTTTCTCTGGATCGTCAAGATAACGAAGGAGGTGCCACGTTTTCTTATAATCAATGTGTTGATCCATTGCTTCGCACAGTGAGTTCCAAGACTGATTGGCCAGTTGTCTGGTATAATCGTGTATCTGCTTATTAAGCTTGGCTATGCTCTTCCGCAGATTGCGGAGGTGACTGTGCGTTTGGAGCCTCTGTTGCAACCATTTCTTCGCCAGCCACATGTGAGCGAGTTTCGCATTCACATCTTTTGGTTCTTCCTCTCCCCTGGGAATCTCTTCTGTGGCGGTGTTGACGTCGTCAATAATTTGGCGCACCCAGCTATCGGTGTCTGTGATTTCATTGATGGCCCCTTCCATTGTTGCGGTTCTGCTGAAACTTGTCCCACTCGGTGATTCTAGTCACTCTTGCTTTTCCGTTACTTGAGGTGGTTGTTATTGTGGTTGCGACTATGTAATGGTCACTGTCTAAGCCTTCTTGTAGGTTGAGCCATTTAGTGTTTTTGATGTTTTTGGTCAGCGATAGGTCCGGCGTAGTATCTCTGGACACACTATTTCCGATTCGGGTAGGGTCGGTAAAATCGGTGACGAGTGTGAGGCTAATTGATGAATGTCTTCTCAAAGATTTCTACCTTTACGAGTTTCCTTATCGTAACCCCAAACGGCGTGCGGTGCATTGAAGTCGCCAATAATTAGTAGGGGGTTCTTCTTAGAGATTTTGAGCGTGGCTTTGAAGAACTTGGTGAATTTGTGCTGTTGTCTTGGATTGCTGTATACGTTTAGCACGAATATTTTGTATTTCATTTTTTTGTTCTGACGTCCGATCCTTTCTAGAAGGATGTGATCTGCCGTTTCGATTTCGGTGTTGTGCTGGATCACTGGGATATTTCGTCTAACTAATGCTGCTATCGGAGGTTTGCCGGTAATTGCTGGTTGAACGTATGTAACATACCCCGAAAGTTTTGCAATTACACCCGTTTCTTGTAGTACAATGACGTCGGGTTTTTTTGCTGTCAATTGGTCAGTGTATATCTGTAGGTTATGTCTTCTCCGTTGGTACCCTCTGCTGTTCCACTGCCAGATTGCATACTGGTTTTGATATTTGGACATGGGGCCTGTACTGCCTGTCTTCGCTTCTAGTTGTGCTCCCCGACGATGAGTGTTGCCTGCAAGCCTGGGGTCGTTGCACTGTACTGCCAAGGTGTTTTCTAGCTTGGTGATACTCGTGTTCATAATTCCTATTTGTTTCTGGATGCTAGCAGCAAAATCGGCAATTTTCGATTCTATCTTCTCGGTGATGGAGTCAAAGCGTTTATTGAGGTTAACGCTTAGTTGCCTTTTTATTTCCTCCTGTATTCTCGGTCTGCTGAGGATTTCTGAAGCTTTCCACTTGGGTGGAGGAGAAGCTGCATCAGAATCGATTTCTGCCCCGTCCGCTTCTATTGGCTCATTTTCAATTGTGGGTACTTGATTTTCTGCTACCTGGCGTGTGTTCATCTGTGCCTTGAGTGTGGCTATTTCTTGTTTAAGTGCAGCGTTTTCGCGAACCGCTATCTCTAAGAGTTCACGGATCCTTTGTAGTTATTGTTCAAGCTGCGCGTTTGGATGTGGTACGTTGTGTGTTTGGTGTTGGCCTTGGGAAACCGCTGCTGCCCAGCTCACCATATTGTCGTTAGAATAAAGCTCGAGTCCTTCCAGGCTTCATTCAGGTAAATGGCTAGGAAGTATGCTCAGTCGCAAATGGAATGTTTCGTGCACTCCGTAGACTGCGCCCAGCATCGCATGTCATCCATCTTCACAGAATGGAAGGGCATTAATTTTGTTCGATTGTAAACAAACCAGAGCGCTGCTGCTGCCTGTGTTATTTTAAACAACATAGACCACCTATAGACACCTTTGAAGGATTCATCTTGTTTTAAATTACGCTCATATATTGCTGCAACACCCGTTACACTCATAGAGTGAGTGCACGCGTGTGCAGCCTGCGTGGGCTTTTGCAATATGTATACAGAAGTGCAGCAACTACGAGAACTCATCATTTCTCATCATTTATTTGATGCTGCAATCTAAACGTGAACTTAAAGTACACCAACGTTTTCCCATTTCGTTCCAATCGACGTGGTTGCAGTATGAAACATCAAAGATAGCGTGCCGAGCACCAGCGTTGATATTTTTAGGGGCGAAGCACCTTAGGACCTCGCTTTGTCCGTGACTTGTCCCTTGGCGTCCGTGTACGCAGTGTTGCGCATGCGCTAGGAGCATTGGATTGGATTAAATTGAATTGTATCGGATTGGATTGGATTGGAATTGTATATACTGTACACACGCGTTGTCACTCATTTACGTGCGCGAGTGGGCAATGCCAAGGGTGATTTACGGTAAGAACGATCCTCAGTGCTTCGCCCACTCGTCGTGATTCACTTCGTGGAGATGCGCGAATTTTTTTCGCTAAGGTACAACCTTCCTTGTGCCCCGACAAAATTCAGAAAAAGCGAGTTTTCGAGAATGGATGCAGCGCTGTCTTTAGCGACGACACTTACAAAGAGGCGACCCTTTACATAATCGCGGCCTGCCCGGAGTGGCGTCAACGCAGTACATAAACGTACGTACGAGCAGCTACGAGCCGTGTCGGGGAGGCGGGTACCCTTCGGAGGAGGCTGATTGCGCCCTTGTGGCGCCAAATCAGGGCGGCCATTGTTGACGCGCCGTTCCGACCACGGTGACCGTGCCAGAGGGCGCGTGCCCGACTCGCCCGCCTGGCTGTTGCCGGGTTTGGGCGAAAATCGCATCAGGCGCGTCTCGTTACGCACCTTTTCAGCGCGGCTGTGGCCGTAATCTCATTGCGCCAACCCAATCGCGACGACGACGTCGCGATGTGCCGCTTTCTGCCGCCCGTTCGGCTGCGCGCGAAATTTCCGTTCAAAGGCGCGCGGAGTCAATGCGTCACCGTACGGTGCAATTGACGCGGGCCACGCGCGGCTTGACGTTGTTTGCACTGGCAGGCCGAAATTAGTGTCGCACGAAACGCGTGCTTCCTGAGTTCCGTCACTGTCGGTTCGGCGCTCTTTGTCGAGGGCGAAAGAAAACTCTGACAAAATAAACTCTGCAGCTATGTAAAATACACTAACAATCTCCCTAGTCTAACTTAAGAAAGCGTAGGTATTCGCGTACCCTTTTCATACTTAAATAGGGCACCCGAAAGACTCAGGCGCTCGTCAAAACTAAAGGAGGACACGAGCAACCCCTTATAACGACGGCCTGAGTTGGATATCCAACCTTCCAGGCCATGAATATTCGACTTATAGGACATCTGTAAAAGGTCGGATATGCTTTCTTGTAAGTTAAATGCATTTAGCTAGTCGACATTCCAGGAATGCAAAGCTAGGATCACCCAAATAATGTTAATGCAGCCAATCACCAAAACAAATAATTTAGTACTGGCGGTAGTTTATTGCAGTTTACTTCTCTAGTTAAAAAAAAAAAAAAGAAGTCAACTGCGTTTAGGAACTTTTGCATTCTGTCCCTAAAACTTCTTAAGAATAAATCTTATTACTTCTGCTAACAATAGCTACGAAAAATAAGCGACTACAAGTTATGATAGCATTAAAATTTTCGTTTCCCATTATTTTGTTTTTGTGGGTCATCGTGCTTAAATGCAAATGCTGTTGTTTATCTGACACAAAATTTCCTACCAAAAAAGTTCGCTCATTGTTAGGTTTAACGGAATGCGGCCTATACTTCGCCTTTTTTTTTTTCGGTGTGCCGGCCGTCTTGAACGACGACTGACAAATTTTGACAAGCACGCGATGAATTCAGCAAAAGCTGCCGACCAGCACTCGCTGATTGTTGAATGTTTCTGCAGTGTTAGTGCACTTTGCTTACTTATGTAAGGATGGCGTGGCACCGCTTTAAAAATTACTTCACATCATTTCGCGTACAGCAGAACGCCGCGCTGTTGCAACATACGAAGTAATATTTCGCTGCGCCGGCAAGTGGCGTTTGCCAGTCTTCTCTACTTGTTTCGGTCTTTCTAAATCCACGAGGTTCACCAGTTCCGTATCCACTGCTTCTTCACCCCACTGCATCGACGCAACGTGGTGATGAACTGCCCGAAAGTGACGTCATTCTTTCTTTGAACTCGCCGATGTGTTTCAGATTCACCGTTAAGTAATTGGCCTTCAGCCTCCCCACCCTGCCCATAACGTAAATTTCTTGAGCCAGTGACCTTGCAGCGTCCTTGCGGCGGATTTGATATGACCCCTTGCGCAACTGTGAAGGGTAACGTGATGGACGGATCTGTCAGTGGACATCGCTAGCTTTGCATTAAAGGGGCCATGCAAACAAAACACAAGATGGGTTCATTCGAAAGATTCCCTGTAGTTAGAATCATACTGACACCACTTTTAACCTGAATTTCGCTCAAATGAGTTGTATAATTAGGGAAAAAAGGGAATGGCCATGTGACTCACTTGCCCATTTCCCGCCCTAGAACATATGACGTCATATGCACGGCCGTTCGATTGGCTGGAGCCGGCAAAAGCAACCGCAAGTTAGGCTGGGCTTATAAATTTGCAGAACGAGCTATTTTCGCTTAAGTGTAATGCATATTCATTTTATAGCAGCAAGAATTGGTGGGGTGAAACAATGAAAGTTACGAAAGTACGCGTAAACATAGAAGTACCAGTGCGTACTGCTGTTGGCACTGCATGCGCGCACTATGCTGCTTGTAGCTGCACAGCAGTGCGGCGCTTTGGGGTTGTCTCAGACGACACTCGCCGATTGGCGTAAGCGACATTGTCTTACATGAACCTATTTGTCGACATTGTCTTACGTGAACCTATTTGTCGAACATAGCCCATGTTTCACGAAACGATTACTACCTACCGTAACAAAAACAAGCTAGGTGCAAATACGGTCAAAAACAAAGCAAAGGTGAATAGCGGTGCGGAATAGTATGATGGCGCCATCTAGGACTGATAATAAACAGGGCTCCGCAATCCGCTGCAGACTTAAATGCGCACTTGAAGTTCTCATGGATACCCGTACGTCATGGCACACTTCAGGATACACACGACTTGGCGGGAGAATCAAAATTTAACTTCAAATTGATTAATTTCTCAATAAATAAAGCATCACTTGCTGCCGGACAAAAGCTGGGGGCACTATAAAACACAAACTCTTTCGAATAAAACGAACTTGTATTTTGTCTGCATAGCCCCTTTAAAGTTCGCTTTCTCTGCAGTATTGACATGGCGCGAACACGCTCCTCGCTTCTTGTGAATGAACGGAAACAACGACGCAAAGAGTTCTCAAAACCGCCCTCACAGTCATGCCCCGTCTAGTAAATAAGTGTCGCTGTAAAAAAAAAAAAAAAAAAAGGTTGGTGCTGCGACATATTCGACAGTTGCAATAGCTTGAGTGTGTACGTTCAGGAAAGGTTATTTTTGCGTACAATAAAAAAAGCTCTTTTTTGTTTCGCGTGCAATGATGAATATAGAACCATGTGGCCACTTCTTTAATTCTTTAAGCGAATAAATGAAAGAATGAATGACATTTATTAAGATGGGGGAGGCCACATGGCCGTAGTTGGGGAAGGGGAAGAAGGGAGGAGAGGGGGAGGTGATCGCTCAATCGTTAGAGATGACTCGTTGGATATAGATGATCAGTGATTCTTTGGAAGGGGGAGTGTAGACCCCATCTCACACTACCCTTGCCAGGCCACTCTTAATGGAAAACACACCTAGAGCATGCAGAAAATTTGGGTCCTCGTACGGGGGGTCATCAGGGGTCGAGTTCGGGGGAAGAGCACTAAGCGAAGAATCGCGGGAAGATGCGAAACCTGCACAGTGCCAAGTGAGGTGCTTGAGGTCTGAAAAAAACATTCTGCTGGCAATAGGGACAGTACGGAGAGGCTGAAGAGTCCAAGTGAAACCATTTCTGCAGTGTGGAGGGTGTAAGGGCAGCATTACAGATTGTCTTATTAACAAAGATTTCTGCGGAACGGGGTAGGGTGGGGACACCATGCAGGTAGCCCTGCGGAGTCTTCTCAGCGAGCCGCTTTCTGCGAGAATGTGTAGCGCATGATCCAGTTGGAGGCGCGGATGTAGACCTGGATCGAGTGCAAGATCGGGAACAATCAAGGGAGATGTAGACTGAAGGCTCTCCCGCTCTGCATTATGAGCAGCGTGATTGCCGACCCCCCCCCCGGTCCCATGCCCCGGAATCCAGGCTACGCGGACTTGCGTTCCGTTTCGGGCCAGTAGGTGTACCATGGCCTGGATGTGATGAGCGGTAGGGTGATCAGAGTAAGCCCTATTGAACTCTCTGATGGCGGCGTGGGAATCAGTGAGAAGGCGGACCCTGGGTGGTGGTGGTGGTGCATGAGCCATGTAGGTCATGTGATCCAGGGCTCCTGACCATGGAGCTCGGCTTGGAAAGGTGACGGGGTGATGGTAGCCACAGTAGTGGCGCCACTAAGATCAGGGCGTTCTTCTCAGTGCCACGCCAAACCGATAGAGTTGTCTTGTAGGCTGGCGTCTGTAAATATGTCTACCTCGTTTGGTAAAACAAAGCAGCCAAGTGCTTTTCTGTGTAAATACCGTAGTTTCTCAATTATTTCGCAACAATAAAATTCGAAGTGGAACGGGTTCCTCCAGAAGCGCACGTTTTTCGATTAGAAGAGGGTATCGTATATCGTATATTTATTTCAGTAAAATATTTTCATAATAGTTTTGTAGTTGCTCTTGTAGTCATTTTCAGCGTGTTGAACATGGCATGTACAGTTTTGTGTTCGCCACCTTTCGCCTTTGCATTAAAAAAAGAAACTGGAGGCTTAAAGCAGAAGTTGGTGACATCATCAACCATTTTTCATCGCGCGCGCACACACACAAAGGCAAAAAACTTTATTCAAAGCCATTAGGCTCTTCTTGTTTTCGAAGATCTCAACAAAAGATTCTTACAATTGTTACACTTGCCTTCATTAATAAGGGCGTTGCGACTGGACAAATGCTCCAGGACCGGTAGCTATAGTTTGAGTACAATATATGCAAGGCACAAAAATCGGAGCATGCGCATTCTCGAACATTCTGCCAGCAGTAAAACTGAAGAAATCCAGTAAGAAAAAAAAATTGTTTAAGTTGCGTAATGTTATGGTAATCAATGCCATTTAAAGGGGCCTTGAAAAGTTTTGCCGATACATGGTTGTTCGCATTTTCAGGTAAATAAAAGTCCTAGTATTCACCTCATTCAAGAATTTGGTAAAGCGATGAGTATTAGTAGAGTTATTGCAAATCAAAACATCGCATTGTCGCCCGCGCTGCGATTCTTCCTCGTTTCGTCCACCTCCTCGCACCGCGCGAGCTTGACTGCCCATGAAGCCTCGATTCTCGGTGACGTCTGCAAGAACATCCGGATTCTGCGCCACAGCCTCGCTGTGGGACGGTGCCGTCAGACTTTCTGCGTTCCGTTTGGGCCATTTTTTGATCATTTTGCTTATGAATCCTGTACTCCACTCACGGCTGGAAAAGTAGATGGAAGGAATGGGGCAGGAATTTTACGCTTCAATCATGCGAAAAGAGAACTAACCTGTCACCACACGTTCGCGGCAACGACGTGTCTTGGTATATGTGGGAGTCTAAAATGTGTGAGCTAGGGTGCCTCGATGCGCGCCCGCTCCGCAGCGGAGCGGGCGCGCATCGAGGCACCCTAGTGTGAGCGAATGACTAAAGAGTCGCCTCAAAATTTGTTAGAGTGAGCACGTTCACGCGTTCCGAACCAACATCGGTTTATATATTGCTTAATTCAAAAGATGAACTTACGCACCTGCGGCGAAACCGCTGGACGAAATTAGTAAAGCTCTGCTTTAAAATATATTACTTACAACGAGTTTAAGCCAGACTGGGCACCGGACGTATCGCACTTTGAGCGTCTGCGATCGACGCCGCAAACACGCACCGGCTGCATCCGCGCGATAGGCTTTCTCGCAACGCCCTGGTGACGTGCGGCTCAAGCTGCTCATGTAAAGACTGCCTAATGAGAAGGCTTAGGTGCGTACGGTACTGGCACCCTGAGTCCCCATTTTTAAAAAAAAATCACGCGCAGTTCTTTTTTCTTTCTTTTTTTTTTTTTGCAGCAAAGCTGTATGTATTTAATACCCCAGGTTAATCCCCCGGGGAAACGAAAACTCGGAGACTTGTGTGCAGCTGAACTTATATAGCGTAAGAAAAAATTCATAAAATCAAATCAAAGTCCCTTCCTTCAGATAAAGACAGTTAAAACGCGAAGCTTTCCCCCATGCGACCCGAATCCAAAAGTGGTAATGCAATGTTTTGCAACGAACTGTTAAAGGACGTGGACATTACCGCGTAATATAAATACAATTCGGTTCTTGCCTTTTCGAGATGTTACTGGAGTGCCCTGTGATTTTTTTGTTGTTATGAGATTGTACAGCTTGTAGAAGCGACGCATGAATGACAGGCGCGCGGAACCCTCTCACCCAACGAAGTCCATTTTTCGGGAGCAGGCTGCGTTGTTGCGGGGCATTTATGCGGCGCAAAGTGACCCACCAGATTGGCTGCATCTGTTGGACGCCTGCGTCTGCTTGCCGGAGTTTCGACGGACGGCTTATTTTTGCTGCAGTGTTGTGCATCTTCTTGGATGACTGATAGCTTTTGTAGGCTGTAATAAGTGCAGCTTTCTCATGCAATAAAGAAAAGAAAGTGCGTCAGAATGGCGCAATCAGATCGACGTCGGTTTCATAACGGGTCGACGTAGGTTCGATTCCGACCCCGGGGAAGTGATTCTTTTTTTTCTTGGGGCGTTTCAGCATCAATATCATCATCATCATCATTATGTGCTCTTTGTGGAAATTCATTGTATAAAATTGGATTTCCTGCAGTGCGTTTTGGTATATTCTAGACACTATAGTTTTGGTGTTACGATTTAAGGCGCCAGTCAGGCGTAGAAAGCTTTGCTTTAATATTAAAAAAAAAAAAGGTCTTACAGTTACCCGATCCCCCTTCTATTGAGCGATGGGAGCGCGCGTTGCGCAGTTGCCAGCTCGAGGACCAGGAAGCCATGATCACTCGGGCGAAGGCGGCGGCGACTGCGACCGCAATATCTCCCCTCTCCTCTCCCTTTTTCTGAACAAACGTTTCCCAACCAACCAACCAACGGCCGCCATGATTACCCCTAGGAAAATGTCTTCCCAGCAAAGCATTTGTGTTTAAAGGTGAAGGCGATTTTAAGAATACCAAAGGAAAGCACTATGCTGGCGATGGAGCACTGTTAAGCGAGTCTTGAGTTATTTTAAAGAGGGTACCCGATCTGTAGTACACCAGCACTGTACCACTTGCGCAGAGCCGGGCTCTTCAATTTAAACGTTAGTGTGTTCTTGCAATGTGCTAAGCTTGTCATATGGGGTGGTGGTGTCGAAGCCAGGAGAAAATGAAGTTGTGTATTTTGTAAATTTTGGACACTACCAACGAGATGATGGAGATATGTAGGGGTGAGTGTTTTGCAGTAGGAGTGTCAATTGCAGCTCGCCAGAATATATCATTGCACTGAGGTACTCGGGCTCAGTTTTTTAAAGCAAAGCTTTTTAACTCTACCCCCCAAAGGTTCTTTCGCGACCGTTGGTGTCACCAGAAAACTCCCGCGAACAAATAAAAGAATTTACTGGCGCCGCCTGGAATCAAACCTGGGATTAATAGAGAACCAAAGCGAGAGCCCGTTGTCTTACCGATTTAGCTACGAGCCCAAGCGAGACGGAAAAGGCAGGTGGTGTACTCACCGAGCGCATCTACGGGTTTACCCCCTGCATTCTCGCTGAATGCCACATGGTAGCGTCACGCGACCTCTCGCGCCACTGTGCGCTCCGCCCACAGCACGTCTCACGGCCCTGCGCGCGCCTTGCGGGTGTGCTAGAAATTACAAAAATTAAAGGACGCTCGCACCAACGCATAGCATCCAACTTCTAGTACGCAAATGTCCTAAAGCCCGTGGCCTCCAGTGTTCACGTAAAAAATCACAGCTCCTTGTCGTCCACCCTCACACCAAAACGACACACCAAGGAACACGTTCAAATACTCCTTGATGGCCAGCACGAATGCTACCCTACGACTTATACAATACCGCTCCTTCCCACACACGACGTATCTTCACTTGATGCACCCGAATCGCTACTACGCTAAATTTAAATTTTGCTCATAAGTAGGAACACCCCGCCACATAACTGGGGTGTGCGGCTTTAGCACTGAGCGCCCTCCTCTCTTTCCGCTAACTACCAAACAAGAGCAATGGGAGATGCTGCTGCCCAGACCCTCTCTGCAGCTTCAGCTGGTGGACAGGCGCCACGCACTGCATATGGGCTCCAGTGAAGAAGGAACCACTCCCTTGGGCCGCGCGCTGTGCCGTTCAGAAATCTGAATAGAAGTATTTCCTCCTCTCTTACTCCTCCTCCTTCTACTCAACACCACCTAGACTGGTGTTGTTCTACTCCTCCGCCGCCGCCGTCTCTGCCTCCGATCTCGCCGCCTCTGTCCGCGCGCGGCGGCAGAAATGGAGAAGTGAGATCGTTTAACACCGGGTTTGAGCTTCCTTTAATTTTATAAAAAAAAGAGTTTTCACTCATGTGCTACACCAACACAACTCAACCAACCACCGTTCGTACATCATGCATTGATTAATTCCTTACCAAGAATATCTCTTTGAAGTAACAACGGGTGTGGTTAAGTGCATTTCACTTCTCTCTTGATTCAGTATTTGTAGAGCGACGTGAGGGAATTTAAGTGACGCCGCATGGGTAATCTTTGTGGGTGCCGTTTACAGCTTTGCTTTCCAACCACATTCACATGGTGGATTGGCCTGAATTTTTTTTTTAAAGAAAGATGTATTAATCGAAGCTTGTCAGAAGATATACAATCATCACACAAATATTGTTACACAAGTGGTTGAGGACACCACGAGATGGAAGTTGCACATATATAAAATATAATACAAATCTGCTTGGGCTGTCAAGCCTGCAGTATTGAATAAATAAATAATGTTAAGAGCAGCATGGTAGCTTCTGTAAATTTTTATTTATGCGAACCCTTTTTAATCAGCTTTTTATTTTTCTACAACCTATATACGTTACTGCAGCCCGCTAGAGAAATCAGAAATTTTTGTTTTCTCATTGGAAATTGCTAAATATTCACTTTGATCCATAACTACCCGAACAAGGCTTTGGAAGTTGTAACCAAAAATCGATATTTGCACAGCCCTAGTATTTCTTTTTAAACACAAACACACCACTCAGATGTCAAGCTGTCAGGTTTAGGGAAGCAGTTAGAGGCTGTAAAGTTTGAGTTTTCCTTGTCTTAATGCAGGCGATTTAGCTGCACACATTTTCCCTTTTAGATCACATTCTTACCTCAACATGCAACCTGCTCAGTCACCCGCTAAAATTATTTTTAGCCATTTTTGACTTCTACAATCCCCTGAGTCTCCATAAATTGAATTGCAGTGTAAACAGATCTCATCGTAGCACGCAACATGTCGCTGTCACTGGGAAGGAAGGAGCCATTTGAGGACTGAGAAAGTGCTTGGCTAAAAAACAGGGGTTTATGCGCTGTCAGCGCACTCCTCTGCCGCTCATTCGTTGAGCTCTCAGTGGTGATGCAAAGTATTCGTGGGGAATCAACCACTGCAACACCAGCACAAAAGCAGGCAAGAACAGAGTCAAATGGAGGCACACCAAGTACAGGACGGTGGTAGAATGTGACGGTGCCGTGGGGAGTTTCCCCGGCTTCTTGCGCCCCCTGCGACACCTGCTGTCACCTCTGGTTCAGGGCATTCAAAACCGTCTTCTGTCAATAACCCACTGATAATACTGTGCGCATGTGTGTGCATGTGCATTTTTTGATGGTGAAACTTAGTTGACAACTGTTATTGGAACGTAAGTAGCATTAATCCCTCATGATGGGCATGTATGAAATTTGACCTTCAAGATGCTAAAGTCCACAGTTGACATTATGTTGGCATTATGCGTTCCTCTCCAGCATCACCTTACATTCTTGGCTTGGGATGGTAGACTACAAAATTTCATTTTTTTGCATTCATTTCGTTATTGAATTATACTTAATAAACCAGTTCAACACTCACACATCATTATGCTACTTGTCAAATCGGAGCAAAATGAAGCTGCACGCCCAAACTGAAGTGGTACTTTATTACTTTTTTTTTTGCCGTGGCTGAACAACCTGGTATAGCCAGTCCCACAATTTTAAGCCCCCACCTTACTTCTTCCTTGTTTTAACTGCCAAATGCACAAAAGAGAAACAGCAATACAAGCAGGCCTCAATAGAAGACGCAGCTTTATTGTGGGCATCTACCTTATAGTTAAACAGTTTGCAATGTATAAAAAAAACTGGAAAGGAAATGCTGCTGCTATACTCGTTGACAACTTAAGAACGGCACCGGAAGTTGCCGCTGTGCCTTATCACCGTAGCCCGATGTATCTCCGCGCGGCGCAAGTAGGGCGTTACTAGGAATGTTTTAAACATGGCGTGAGCCGTTCCCGTGATTTTTTTGGACTTAATATGCTTATAAACGACTCCAGTGACGACAAACAAACTGCGTGAGACAGGGCAGACGATATCACGCATTCATAGTAAACCCCTTTCAAAACGCGCGCGCACTGACGTCACGGGTCCGGCGCTTTAGCGGAGTGATACACTACATGAGGTGGTGCCGTTCTTGAGTTGTAACCGAGTAAGTACGGATTTTATTTCAAATTCCTTTGCACAGCAATCGAGCTGCAGGTCTACAGGTCCGTTGCTTGAAATTACAGCAGGAGTCACACTCATGGGCTTTCAAGTCACGCCAAAGTTTGTCAAATAATAAAAAAACGCAGTGTCTATAGTTCATCTCACAAGCTAGCTGCAGCACTGTGGAGGCTACATTGTTATCAATAGTGCGCCCACTGAGGGCGCCTAATCCGCCGTGAAGGGGGTCCTGAAAGGACACTCCCTTCTCCCCTCCCGGCAAGTGGCACCGCACGGCCCCGGCGCCTTTTGTCGCTTCCTTCGCGGTGAGTTAGGCGCCCTGAGGGGGACAACAATGTAGCCTCCACAGTGCTGCAGCTAGCTTCTGAGATGAACTATAGAGTTACGTCCGACGGAACCCAAAACCGAAAACTAGAGTTACGTCCGACGTAACTTTAAGCCAGTTTCTAGAGTTACGTCCGACGTAACCCAAAATTGAAAACTAGGGTTACGTCCGACGGAACTTTAGGCCCGTTTATAGAGTTACGTCCGACGGAACCCACAATTGAAAACTAGAGTTACGTCCGACGGAACTTTAAGCTGGTTTCCAGAGTTACGTCTGACGGAACCCCAAATTGAAAACTAAAGTTACGTCCGACGGAACTTTAGGCCAATGTTTTGAGTTACGTCCGGCATAACGTAAAGCACAAAAAATTTACAGCTCTTGAAGACTCTTGAACCAATTTACATGGTTCAAGAGTAATTAATAGGGTTGGGTGTCAGTTAATATCTCAACCCGATTAATTGGCATCGATTAATTCGATTATGCATGGATTATTCGGTTGTGTGGGTTTTTTTAGAAAAAAAAATGACAAAAAATAATTATGTAGTACATATCAGATCAATATGCTCATACACTTGTTCAGACACATTCAGGATGAGGTAAATACGTCATCATCACGGGCCACAGCGCATGATGCGGACGCGACGCTTATCAGCTCGTTGTCACTCACATTTTTTTACATTGTTATCGGGTTGATCGGGACCCGTTTGCGCCGCGCGCGGAAGGGCGAGGAGGCGCGTACGTGGCGAAGGCAGGCCCGCGGAACTAATCCTCCTACCGCGACAAATACACAAGTGCCCAGACGGGTCCCGGTCAACCCGGTAACCCATACACGACGGAACAGACGGACTGTAGCAGTCCGTCTGTTCCGTCGCGTACGTAGTTACCGTGTTGACCGGGACCCGACTGCGCCTGCGCGCGCGGAAGGGCGAGGAGGCGCACCCCGCCGTGACGAATGCGCGGACATGGCGAAGGCCGGCCCCCGGAATTATTCCCCCTACCGCGACAAATGCACAAGTGCCCAGACGGGTCCCGGTCAACGCGGTAAGTACGTACACGGTGGAACAGACAGACTGCTAAAACTCTTTAATATTTCATCGACAACTCTTAGACTGTACCTCCCAACTTGTGTATTTTCATGCCACAGGCCAAAATTTCAAATAAGAACTACAAGTATACACGGTACAAAAAACCTATTGTATAAACTATTTCTGTATTAAGAAAAAGCACGATTAATCGGTGCCATCGGCACTCACGGCGGCTGATGTTCCTGTTTCTAGAAAAGTGTGAGTGACGAACAAGCTGACAAGCGTGTCGCCCGCAGCATGAGTCGTGATGATGACGTACTTCCCTCATCTGGAATGTGTCTGAACAAGCATGTGAGCATATTGATCAATAACTATTTTTGGTCTTTTTTCTGCCAAACCAACACATCTACGCATAATCGCATTAATCGATGCCGATTAATCGGGGTAAAATATTAACCGACGCCCAGCCTAATTAATTACATGTGTAAAAGACTGTTGACCCATGCAAATTCGTTCTCGGCAAAAACTGCAGACCCTACAAACTGGCACTGCGCCCAGGGCAAGACATTCTGTTTTTGTTAATTCCTGCCTTCTCCTTTCCTTGCATGTGTTGGATATGGAAAGAAGTCTACAAGGTCTAGTACAGACAATTTTTTAGTTATTTAATTGAAAAATTCATCAACCCAGCTGGGATTCGAACCCATGCGCTGCATCGTACATCGTACGTCGTGTATCGTACAGGTGACAGATTACACCTATGGAGCGGCATGGTATTTGGTGCCGTTAGCTGTAATTTTTTTTAATGCTTTACGTTCGCCGGACGTAACTCAAAACATTGGCCTAAAGTTCCGTCGGACGTAACTCTAGAAACCAGCTTAAAGTTCCGTCGGACGTAACTCTAGAAACGGGCCTAAAGTTCCGTCTGACGTAACTTTAGTTTTCAATTTTGGGTTACGTCGGACGTAACTCTAGAAACTGGCTTAAAGTTACGTCGGACGTAACCCTAGTTTTCAATTCTGGGTTCCGTCGGACGTAACTCTAGAAACTGGCTTAAAGTTCCGTCGGACGTAACTCTAGTTTTCAATTTTGGGTTCCGTCGGACGTAACTCTAGACACTGCGATAAAAAAAATACAAGTAGGGTGTTTAAAGGAGCCATGAAGAGAAAATACAACTTTGTTTAATTTGAAAGAACTAGGATTCAGTATCTCACTCAGCTCCATTAGAGCCACAAAAGATGTTTTTCAACGAAAAAAAAGAAAGAAGTATTTAAAAACTCCCAAATTTTGCGCCACAGTGACGTGTTATGAGCAAGAATGACGTTATACGGGTCAACAATAAAATATAATTTTCAGTGCGTTAACTGCACGCTAGCATTCAAGTGATGCGGTCAAACGGAACTAGAGGCCCCATTACCGACGTCCAGTCATGTGTCGTCGCGACAGGTCAGTGTTAGGTGGCCGCCAATCGCACAAACAAGGTTCCATGACGCCATAGAAAAGTTGTGGAAAATTGGCTAGGGGGTCGCCACGGCTTCACACGTTTTCTTTATTATCTCCGTTATTTGGTCGAAGATTGCGATTATATTGGTATCATTGTTATCGGGACTAAGCAGTTTTTCTAATAAACCCAACTTGTATTTTGTCTTCATGGCCCCTTTAAGTGTCACTGGTAGAAAGATACACACAAGTATTTTACACTTCAACTAAATGCTACATACCAGCCACGAGTCGTCATAACAAGGAAATGCTGGAAGACATGTGGATTAGCAACAAGCGTATGCACATAACAAGATAATGCGCTTCACAATGGGCACTGCAGTCCCTCCGCTGCCACACCAACCAGCCCACCAGCTTCAGTGAGGGCAGTTTTGGGGAATCATCCCTCATGGCCACGATATTAAGAGGAAGAACTTGGAATGGGAGCTTTCCCCTAGGAAAATAAAATTTCCAGGTAATACACACAAGTTTTGCAATCTTTTACAAAGTTTAGTATATGAAAAAAGTGTCAAGTTTAAAAGTTAGCTTGAGTTTAAACTGGCCACTGCTGCATAAATTCACAGAGTTACTGGTGCAGAGAAAAGATAATAAATGCTTCAGAACAATACTTACACACGACACTGTAAAAGATTGGACTAGACTATATGAGCCAGTCAGTTGCCAGACATGTCTTGAGGTCCATCTGGTGCCATGAACAGACAAAATGCACCCCCATAAAGACAGCATACCAAAACATGGCCCTTAACTACACTATAAGTACACTCTGACAATAAAAGAATGAACCAAGTCTTTCATTTTAGACAAGGCAGCCACTATAACTGTGCGATGACATTTTTAACATTTTTTAGAGCACCATTTTTTTCTAGGTGCCCCCCCCCCCTTCCCCCACCTCACAGCACTGTAGTAATGACAAGAACATGGGGCAGCATGTGATAGGGCACAAGCACGTAGCCTGAACAATATGTCCGTTCAATCTGGCCCACCAGTATATAAGTGACAGCTCTGCTGCTATCTAGAGCTTAGCATGCAGTAACAACAGCTTCTAATATCCAATATTAGAGTGAGTAAATAAAACATTTATCTGCAACAAAGGGTAGCAGAATGATAGTCAACAAATCCACAGGAACTACAAGTAAAAAAAAAAAATATATGCCAAGAAGCACTATACAGCAATGTCAAACTTTGAGATGTTCACCAGGTTTTCACATTTTGAATTTAAAAAGTGCTCTTAGCTCAGAAGAATCACGATAACAATAACCATGATAAACACAGTCACAATAGACTTTCAACCTAAGACTCATTATGACATGGACCTTTATTTTGCGGCAAGAATGCCAAGGCTATCCTTGTCCTACAAAATTTTATCGCAGAACATGCATAGTTGAACTGAAAGACATGAAACACTAACGCCCTGTTCTAGAGCAATAACCCTTTTAGGCTTGCCTTTAGATAACAACTATACGACCCAGATATCACCTGAACGCCACTGCTTCATCAGTAATGCCCAATGAATGTTGTGCAGTCCAGTGCCATGAGCAGCCTCCTGAAGACATCGTTCAGAAAAAACTCATGAGGTCACATTGGCTACTCATTTTGGCATGGGTGCAAGCAATCTGATAGTAAACAATTCCTCTGTCATAGGAATCGGTAAAACACGTAAGTCAAATGTGCAGCGAAATCTGCAGCTAAGCATGATTTGCGGGTCGGCGGCTGTCTTGCGGGTGTGCTTGGAGAGCGACGCCCTGCTGGTGGGTCACTTTGGCAGAAGTGTACTGGTGTTATTTTCGTGACGGATATGACGTCAGTGAAATCTTGGTGTATTCCGGCATAAAACACTTTCTTGTTAAAATATAAAACACGAAAACGAACAACCCGAAGTATAACGTACTCTTTACTACTAAAGGTTGCTTCCCCGCAAGAAGACCCTGTGTGCAGGGGTGCACCCTATACAGGCCGCTTGCTTCGTTGTACTGGCGTTCATTTCGTGACAGATATGACATAAGCGAAATCTTTGTGAACCCTGGAATAAAACACTTTCGTGGTAAAAAAAAGACAGAGTGGTTATTTGCTGATAGCTTACTCTTTTTCACCTGGGAAGGGGGGGGGGTTTTATACCATGTACTGACATCTTGCACATGTGGCATAGTTTTTTGCCTCTATCACATAATCAGCCACGGCAATAAACTGAATGCACTATGATGGGTAAGGAACACTTAGATGTGCAAAGGAATGGCTTTTTCCCTCACACCTTCTGTTCATTTGCTCTTACCACTTGTGTTTCTTCCATCACATCACCTCATTGGTAATTAAAAAGAACATGTAAAGGATCATAGTAACTGGCACACTGGCGAGCTTGCACACCAACACGCCATCGTCATGCTGAAGTACCACCATGCTTGATTGCCACGAAGTTGCTTAAAAAAACAGCAAGCGGGTTTCCTAGCAAGCAGGCACGCTGGAACTGTGCATGTTTGCACGGTTTCATGTGCGTCAGCAATACCCTCGCATTATACTGGCTATCAAAAAGAAAAAAAGACAGTTCACATTATGCACGCCTTGTGGTATAGCCACTGCCCCCTTCCAGCTCCATGTAACAGTTCCAGTGCATGGGTGAAAATAAAATTTCACTATTCCATATCTCCAGCTAATATCTACATACAGGCATACTGTGCTTCATTATTTTCACTCATCTCTGTACCATTTTGCTTTAATTATATCAAAGGGGAATGCGCGCACAAATGTTTCCAAAGTGTTTCCAAACAGAGGAGTGCCAAAGTGAGAGCTGCATCAGAGTTCACGGGTAGAGCCGCTCCATGACCCAGCCTGGCGCAGCCGGCTTTGCCGAGGATTGTGGTGCCTTGCCGGGAGCAACCTTTTGGAACACGATGCGGTCATGCACGCGTGAAGAGTGGCCCTGCCAGAACTCCATGCGTGAAGGAACCAGACAGTAGCCTCCCCTATAAAAAAAAAAAGAAAAATCAGACAAGAAGGCCACGATGATCCCCAGTTACTCAACAAGGGTGCCTCCACCTACTGGTCATTTAAAAATTTTAAATCGTTCCACTCAGGTGAATGTGAGTGGTAGTGCTTCAGTGGCAAGAATGCCGCTTTGTTATTCTTAATTATGTGCCTACTGTGCTGAATGCACCCGGGCGTGGCCTGGTACAGTAAAACCGTGTTACAAGAGACACTCAAGGGTTTTGGGAAACATGTCTCTTGTAACCAAGGTCTCTTGTATGCGATGGTGATAACATGGTAGACATAGGAAAACCAAGCAAACTGTTTTCATTGAAATGTCTCTTATAACCAAGTGTCTCTTGTAGTTGTGTCTCTTGCAAGTAGGTTTTACTTAAGCTCCTTCTTGCTTGCGTAGAATGTTTGAACTGTGACCTTGACTGACAGGCTTCACACTCTGACAGAGCAATAGATGTGATTTGACGAGGTGGGGGACCTAGTGCTCTTGCGCTAAAGAATTTTCGATGCCTATGCCACTTGACGAAAGTACTAACAACCAACCAATGCTAAATATGTCAGTCTGCCATTCTACAATTACCACTTTGAAGCTTTTTACATCCTCATTTTCTCGGCACGGTGTCAGGGATCCAAAATGTTGCCTGCGCATCAAGAATTTGGGCAGGAAGAGAAAAACTGCAAAGGAAATGAAGGAAGAGGATGCCCTAAGCACAGTACATGAAAAGGACCACTGGAAGCCCCTCATCGCCTCCAACAGTACGCATAAATACTGCAACCAATGAGCTTTTCTCACATTTTGCCATTTTTTTGCCCAATAAAACACTGAAGAAATGACTGCCGATTGATGACCTTCGTGTTCCAGCCCGCAGAAAATTCAGGGTGGTAAAACTTGCTCCAGTAAAAAAGTACTGTAACAAAACTAGCAAGTTGGCATGCTACTGTATTCCTTGTTTATTCATTCCAACTTAATTAAGAAAGCTTATGACTTTACTACCACTTGAGGAGCAAAAATATGCACATGTCACAAGAAAATTACCGAACCCAAGTTCTTTACATTGGCCATGAAGAGATCCAAGTGAATTTAATTTGAAACGTACTGACACAACGCTTAACACTGTCAACAAACAATGCTTCAGAACTACAAACCCCAGCTATTTTCTTCTGGTTAACAAAATGTAATGGGTTCAAAGCAAGTGCACTTCAGAGGTATGTGACGAAGGCTTGCAACCCCCACCCTCCCCACAAACCTTCTTTAAGTTTTCAGCCTGAACAGCAAGCCCAGAGCCGGATATCCGAAGCCTGTTATCAGGAATCAGACTCCAATAGGCTACTCATAGTAAAGGGATTAATGACGGGCAGGATCATGTGATTACACTTTGCATTAACAATGCAAAAACCACCATGCCCCTAAAAGCTATCAAACTTAGAGTTAGTACTTTGTTATTGCCAGGCAGCCCAACCACGTTCTTTTTATTTTAAGGTGAGCTTGAGTAAATTCATCTCCCTACCATGCTAGCGCCAATGTTTGTTTCCATGCTACACTTGCTGTTCTTGCTCTGCTCGTCTCCCGTATTTTTCTGACCATCATAATTTCATGCCGACACTTGTCCTCTTTCACACATCACTCTAAGGCTCCCAAACTTTGCAGCCCCAATTTAGAAGGGTAAGTACTCACAATCCTTAATTCTACAAACCTCAGATGCTTGAATTCACAATGTGTAACAAAATGTTTGAACAGGCAAATGGCAAAGTACACGATATAATCATAGGAAATACAAAAAAGAATTAATATTTTGCAATGCTAATACAGTACAGTCGACTGTGGTTAGTTAGTCCTTGATTAACTTGACTGCACCACTTATTTAGACCAAATTTAAAGGCCCCATCAAGGTGAAATATTATGTATTTCTACTTTAGTTGACCACGTTCTACACAAATTGAAAAAATTTTATCGGTCGTGCCGGGAAAAGATTGATGAGAGTTGACAGACTTCGTAATGCATTTGACATGTTGCACAGAGATATTTCAAACCTCAAGCTGTCTAAGTGTGCTAGACAACTTTATAGGCTACACTGCTATACATGATATGTGGCTGGCATGGGTGTGGTGCGTGCTTCGTGGTAGGCCCTTGATTGTCAACCCCTATTACATTTGACAAAAGATATATTGCACTGACTGCTTACCCCCAACATCTAATTCAAACACATAGTCTGTCCTGCACAACCTGCAGAATGGGCTGCAGAAATGAACAAAACGGCTGCAACATGAATGCTCAAGCATCACCTTTTTACAAGTTTTCCCGAGCCATTATTAAACTCCGTGAACATCAGCACCTAGTGAAAGTGGTGACTTTTGCGCGAGATGAAAATACCCCTAACCCACCTATGTTCTATAAGTGCTTGCATTTTTCTTGGTTATTAAAAGTACTCTGTATGCCTTCTGGATGTGACCTCACACTAGACAGCATCAACATCATATAAGCTGCTTACACATTTCACTTATACCACCCACAAAAGCTGGCTCTTCTGCAGAGACTGTAGAGGTAGTAGCATTTCCCGTTACTGTGTTTTTAACGCTCATAGGAACACTTACCACCCAGATGGCTTCGGCACCTCCTTGCTCGTATCCGCGTACTGCACCTTTAGAGCTTCATAGTCTGCCTCGAGCCTCTGAAAGGTGCACATCATTGTGTTAACAGCTTTCTCAAAAGCTAGTTTCATAATAATGTGACCTCCACAAAGACCTTAAAGGACCTCACACTCCTCTTCATTGTAAACAAGGTACCCGTAGGGGCCCCGAAACGGCTTTGTTTGTTTATTTGTTTTTTGACAAGGCGAGTGCCCGTTTGTCTCCCCTAAAGTTTGTCTCACCTAAAGGTGGACACCGGAATGCCTGCTGGTGAGCGAGTGTGGGGGATAGGGAAAACAGACAGGCAGGAAAGGAAAAAGAAAGAGTGAGCAAGGATACATATATACAGGACAATGCACTACAGAGAAAACACACACACGCGTGCACGCAAGCACGCACGCATGCATGGCCACGGTCCAGTTCGCTACCGGAAGAAAAAGCGGAGAACCGGGAGGGGTCTCGAGGTGTCCAAGTAGGTTGACGAAAACCAAAAGTAACAATGAGGGAATAGAAACTAAAATAGTGGGGGAAATAAAAACTTCAGCTTTGAAGTTGCGCAAGATGACTGAAGGAGCATTTAGCTAAGCCACAAAGTGCACGAAGCAAGTTTAGCACTAAAACCTGTGCAAGTAAAACCAAAGAAATTCTAGTATTTGGCACTAAAGAAAGGTCTTCCACCCAAAAAGTTTGACTGATTGTCCATTGCAACACCATCTTTGTTCAAATAAGGCTTCCATGCTTCACACTGTTCAATATAATCGGCCAATATATGTAAACAATGCACACTATCTTCCACCAACAATTTTTAGACACCAAGAAATTTATTTTGTCCACACACTCCCTTTACCTCAAAGGTAGACAGCCTTGTAAACACACCATAATTTGAACAAAGCTTAAACTTGCAGCCCAAAAAATAGGAACGGTAGCTACCGATTAGCGCACAAGCTGATGGGATTTACACTCGCACTTGCTGCACTCATCTTGCGTGTTTCATAACCAAAAGGGTGTTTTGTAGCCATCACTCACAGCTCGAGACTCAAGGGGGGCACTCTGCTTGGACACGACTGCAGCCAGCTGGGTCTCACGTGGCCTGCTGTGAAAGTAGCGCTCAGAAACTTCCTGGGATGTCTTCCCGACCGTGCCTTCCACGCGGACCTGGGAAGACACAGAGCACACAAAAGGCTGTGTAAAGAAGCAGCATTCTGGCATTATCAAAAGCTTCTGCTAGAATACGTCAGTGAGAGATGGAGATGGGCATGGCAGAGGAAATGCGTGGAGGTCAAAAAGGTTAAAAGGGTACTGAAAACAAAATCGTGTCTTAACAAATATGGGCTGCTCTTTTACAGCTGTGTTATTAGAATGAGAGACAGCTGGGCGAGTTGGAAGGGGTTCATATTCAAAATTTAACTGTGCGAAAGACGGATACAAGAAAGGACACAGACGAGCGCTCGTCCGTGTCCTTTCTTGTATTCGTCTTTCGCGCAGTTAAATTTTGAATATGTACAGCTGTGTCACTACAGTAGACTCGCGATAATTCAAACTCTGATAATTTGTACTTTCGGTTAATTCAAACAAAATTCAAATTTTTAGTTGGCCCACTATCTTTTTAATGTATTTAAAAGCCGCTTAATTCAAACTCCGTCATTCGGTTAATTCGTAGTTTTTGCATGTCTATATTGGAAAATACCAACTGCTTTCCCGCAACTATATAAAAATTTGCGTGCTTATATAATCATAAGTCTAAAAATAAAAAATAAACACCTCAAGCCTTCAAGGAAAAGGGCATTGCTTGTTAACACACAATTGAAACGAAGCACAAATAAGTTAGGCTTTGACGTTTCTCAACTTTCTAGCCTTATTTACCATTTTCATGGTGCGAATTCGAAACCAAAACAACGAACAGGCTTCAAAAAATGTCTAAACATGATTGACTGCCTACACTTGTCGAAGCGGCCAAAACCACGCTGGCCACTTTCGCAAAAACAAAAAGAAAAGCACACAATCACGCATTCACATGTCGCGTGTCAGCAAAAAAAGAAAAAGAAAAACAACAAGGCGGTTACGAAAGTGGCACACAGGGCATTCGGCTTGTGGACCTTACACCTCTGCTTCCAGTTTATTTTGCGAAGTTAGGGTTTAAAAATGCTTAGGAATTTTTAAAATGTGATTAAAATCAATGCCTAATCATAATGATGGCTCTCACCTTGTCCAGAGTCATATATCTGAGAACTTCTGATAATTCAAACTTCGGATAATTCAAACAAAATCCCGGGGTCACTTCGAGTTTGAATTATTGCGAGTCGACTACATTTGTTCAACTGATTATGAGGTTTAACGCGCCTAAGCCACACATGGGCTATAAAGCACGCCATAGGGAGGGTTCCGGATTAATTGTGACCGCCTGGGGATCTTTAACGTGCGCCGAAATCTCGAACACACGGACGTTTTTGCTTTTCGCCTCCATCAGAAAAGCGGCCGCCGCGGCCGGGAACCGAACCTGCGTCCTTGTGCTCGGCAGCGTATATGTTCAACTCCAGTCAAACCTGCATATATTGAACCTAAACGGTATCTGAAAATACTTTGATACAATTGGGAATTCAATATATAAAGCACTACAAAACAATTTTCAAGGGTGTGTTCAGACTGTTCAATATCAGCAAGAATTTGAAGTACCAATATTCCGTTTCATACATAGCGGGCAACACTGCCAAGGCTGAAGAGCGTACTTGGGCGCTTCCTCAGGCGACGAGAAAAGTAGGGTGCAAGACTACTCAAAGCAGTAAACTTGTAAATACTGGGAGCCGAATTATTATAATTAGGATTTTGCTAGTGTTGTCTGAACATACAAAGTTTACGTATCCTTATTGCTACAATATTTCATAGTGTTTTGCTTGTAGTGTTTGTTACAAGAGGAACTCACAGATGGCGCCACGTGTCCAAGCGGAATGTTGCGAGATCAGTGTGTCTGAACTTTGGGTAGACGATGCGAATGATTTCGCCATTCCTGCCTTTCCTTTCAGCCATATAGACAGCATATTTTTCTCTGCTTATTTTTTTGCTTACCTTTATTGTTGCTTTTAAAAAATTCTGAAAAAAAGATCCCAAGCTGCGTTTTGAGCCTTGGCCCTTCAGACATGTGCTATTTCCCAATGCGCACATCTGAGCCACGACGCGAGGCGGAATGATACAATTTGTTTATTGTTGCTGCAGACTACTTACGTAGCTTCCACTGTGTTGCATGCTATGTATGAAATGGAGCATAAGTTCAATATAAACAAGTTAAATGGTACACAAGACGCCTTTATGCTTATAAATTAACACAAAGTTTGCAGCTCCATTTTTTCCCCCCTCACACTTTCTTTTTCTTGCAATGCCACCATAGAATAGCTGCCACCAAGCGAACTAGCTACCATGCATTACCCGGTGCAGTTTTCATATGTCTCCAATTTCATTCGATTTTTTAAAGCAGTCTACACGAGAGTGATATGTACATGCATACAAAGGAAGATCACTTGAAGGGGCCACAAGAGAGAAGGAGAGAGAACCGCTTTATTAAAGTGCCTGCAGCTCGGTTAGATCCCCCTCGCGCAGAGCTCTTTCCGCGACGCGGCTGCAACGCCTTCTCGACTTCTTGTCCCATGAAGACAAAATACAACTTTGCTCAATTTGAAAGAACTAGCATTTGGTAACTCACTCAGCTGCATTCCACCTATGAAAGACGCCTTTTTTTTCACCGAAAAAAAAAATGCAAGAACTATCATGAAAATTTCACAAATTTCACACTGCAGTCAGATAATATGGACAGGGGTGACGCAACCTAGGAAAACACTACAAAAGAGTTATCAGCATGTTAACCACACATTAGCATTCAAATGAAGCGATCAAACAGAACTAGAGGCCCTACTACAAGTCACTGTTTCTTGGCGGTGGCTAGGCCGGTGGCTGCCGATCACACAGACTAAATTCTATGACGTCATAGAGAAATTGCTGGAAAGTGGCTGTGGAGCCGCCACCGGTTCATCTTTTTTCCTTGATATCTTCCTTATGTGTTCGAAGTTTATGATAAAATTGGTATATTGTTATTATTGGGATAAAGTAGTCTTTTTAATGACCCAAAGGTGTATTTTGTCTTCATGGCCTTTTTAATAAAAATAAAAATCCGAGCTTAGGTTGCTATTAAACCTTGGTGCTCAAATGAGTCAACTGTACAGACTTTGCCTTTTTTTTTTTGTCTAATTTGAGACGACTCCACAAGAGCTAATGCTCTTCTTTGAACAGAGGCAGAAAAGTGAAAAAGCAAGTTGGTGTGCAGCTGTATGCTACAGTGCTTAAATTACAAAAGTATTTCTGTTGGTAGCAGCCAAAATATGCAAAAAGTGTAAAAACAGGTACTGCCGCCCTATACACAGTGGAAGGTGACAGTGGATTGGTGGAGTTTTCTGAAACTAAGAGAACTGTAGGTAAGGACATATAATTTCAAAATAAGCGTATCCGGTAACTCTGTTGGAGGGGTTTTTAAAAGGATGGAATTAAATTAGGTTTCCAAACATGACCAAACAGACTGCCAATTACCATTGGGATAAGCTTTCTTTCATTGTTGATTTCAGTATGTTGTCGGCCTTATGAGGGTAAATGCAAGAGCTAACTTCGCTCCTTATGGCCAGTAATATCTATGGCAAACAGCTGTAAAAGTGCCAAAATATTACCCTAGAAGATTCAGTGACTAAGTCAGACATTTTCTAACAACTATAAAATTTACCTTTTCATAGTTTTATAACCATAATATTAACCGTGGCAACAGTAGTGGCAGCAGTGGAAGCTGTTAAGGTATTATGCAATAATCGCTCTAGAAATCTAGTAAAACATGCAGTCAACTATGTTAGCGATTTCTCAGTCTTGCAACTCTTCTTTGCTTTTCTCTATGGGGGTCTTAAGAATTTTCCCCACAAAATTAAGGCCCACAAAATTTATTTGAACGTCAGTGGGAGCATGACTGTTCACAAAAAATCTATCTAAATAGATATGCTCGACTGGTAGGATTAGAACCCAACATAACCACAGCAGTATGAAAAACTAACCGTCATGCTGATGTTTGCGTGAATGAGGAAAAAGAAAGACACTTACTTGGCGATGATGTTTGTCCCAGTAAAACAGTAAACACGCATTAGGATTTTCTTCCTGAAAAATATTAAGAGAAGCACTGCAATTATAAACTTCCTAGCAACAGCGGTCACTACTGCAAGCTCACCAGTTCCGTTCCTTTGCGACTTCCATAGTTGGTGAAAAAGACGAAGCCTTCCTTGCCGAAGCCTTTTAAGAGAACCATCCGAGAAGAAGGGAATCCAGACCTGAAAACATTTGCGCTAGTATTACTTAACAAGAATCTGGTATTGCTACCTTTACACATAACAACATTTGTGAACTAATATCAATAACATTCACCAGTCTCAGTGCCTGTCATTTTGGAGAGTGCCGACACCAGCATTTTGTATTTTCTGTTTTTCTTTTTGCCTTTGTGAACCCTGCTGACTTTTAAACTATAAAGCATCAATTAAGACTGGCCACTGTGTTGGCGATGATGAATTAATTGATGTTCATGTTATGATTATGGTAGCCGAGAATGCAGGAGCGGGCATGGAGGCATGGAGGAACTTGTGCATTACTTTTTTTCTGTCCCTGCAAGATGCAAGCTATGACACGGGCATCAGAAGCATGGAAGGCCAACTTTCGCGACCATCTAGCCCACTTTGCCACAGATCAAATGTCCAGTTCTTTCACAAAAAAGGCTCGCCCAGTGGTGGGGTGGTAAAGGTGAATGGGGCAAAGCAAACTTGTCATTTCAGCTTAAACATTGCAGCTTTCTTAGATCTTCCAGCTGTTGTTCAACAACAACAGGTGCTCATTTGTTTAGACATAAATAATTACTGTTGGCATTTCTCTCTCTCTCGTGGCCATTTCATATTTTCGGGACATAAAACAGTGCGACATAAACGGAAAAGACAAAGCATCACTCCCACACAGATCAAATTGTGAGCGGTGGCCAGCCGGAGAAAGGTGTAGGAAGTTGGAGCAGCAAAGCTGACAGCCAGCTTTATCCCCTCACCACTTCCGCTAACAACATCCAATTTTTGCCACTGTTAGCCAATGCCAATGTAACCTGGTAGCAGAAACAGAGATTGGGCTTACGTCCACTCTTCGGAATGTTTAAACTATCCTTGTTCACCAATGCAAAATCAATACCAAACACATTGAAGGTGCAAGAAAGTGCAAATTATAGGGAGGCTGCCACTTTGGTAATGCCTACTAAGCTTGTGTTTTTTTTTAAAACCTGTGTTTATTTGCTGCCGGATACATGCCGGATACAAGCATTGCCACCACCTCGCCAAGGTTTTTATTACAGTAAAAGCTTATTGATTCGAACTTCAATCCCTCGAATTTACGGATAATTTGAACTATAAAATTTGATCCGGCCAAGTCTCCATAGAAGTCTACGTGTAAAAAAAAAGCCAGTTAATTTGAACACGGGTAGGTTCTGGCACGGATAATTCGGACTACGACTCAATGTAATGGCGGCTTGGCACCTGAAAAACGGCCAGAGAAGCGCATCTGCTGCCTACACGAGCTGTATTGCCTCCGGAACAGAATGAGAAGGTAAAATTGGGTAAATGCGATCTGAAACTCCCATGGCATACCTTATGGAAGGCGTATTCCTCGTGGATTATGCCAATGTGAACGCAGTGCTGTGTGGTGCAGTGACAAATGAGGACATAATTTATCAGGTCAGAAGTGCAGAACCTGTCACTGCCACTGATGACGTGATAGAGGAGGACGAAGCATCCGTGCAGCCATCTGCTCGGAAGTCATGACCGCATTGAAAGCCCCCCACCCCCCCCCGTCTCCTCTTTAGTTCAGATGTAGGTCAAGCGGAGGTCTTTCACTAAATTCACTCATTTAAGCAAAAAGAGCTCACTCTCGCCTTCAATGACAAAAGACATGCTGCAAACACAAGCTTTTTGCAAGCGTTAAATTTGCTGACATTTTCTACTGCTTCCCAATCGCAGTGGTGGTGTTATTCAACACTTTCATTAGTTTGAACTTTCATTAATTCGAACTCAGATGACATCCCTTTGCAGTTTGAATTAACGATATTTTACTGTAGCTGCTATTTTTGTGGTCAGTTTGATGCCCCGTTGTCGAGCATTTTGCTGTCTGGGGTGGGGTAGATTACTTCAAGTATGAAGAAAGCTTCACCTCGATTCACACTGTTGCTAGCCTGCATGTTTCCACAGAGTGTCTCGGCCACCGCTCCCTAGCATCTTGATACTGCTGCATTAAATATCACTTAATGTAGGCTCCAAGCAACATTCAACACCCATAGCTGGAAGAAGGTCTGAGACCATTTATTGAAGACAACCAAACCACTTTCTGGAAATTAAATTGGAATTGTTAACACTACTTTTTTAAGGGGACGCTTGCGTATGAAAGCAAGTCAGCCTGTACTGGTACATTATGAGCCATAAATGTGAATATACCCGTCATGGCAGCAGCAGTTGTTTCTTAATGCAAAAAATTCCCAAGAAGTGGAAACTGGCACCACCGCTTCACTCATTTTTCTGGTTAGCAGAGTTTGGGTTTGGGCTAGTTGGTAGTGGTAATGCACGACTTCATGTAATCCACGACCTAGTCCAATAAGGAGATTTGCTATCTGAGAGGGGGGTGGGTGCCACCTTAGTCAATGCCTCGTGCTGCGTTTTGTCGGCGTCACATCGTTATGCGAATAACTTTGTGTGCAAATTTTATCGTGCCTTGGTTCTGTTCTGTTCTTTTCTATTTCCGTTTGTTTACGATAATGTCCTGCCTCAGTGTTTAAATTCATGCATTTTTTCAATAACGCTCAGTTGGAAGTTAGCGCTTGTGCCCATCTCCTCCCTGCGTCCTTGTCCATTTTTTTGCGCTACGCGAAGTCATAAATTTTTCTGGCCTACAAATTTGAAATCGCAAATTGTGAACCGCATAAAAGGAGTGGTGGAACTTGCTCAGGCAGTTTTCTGAATATACAAGTAAAGTACAACCATGCAGACACAAAATAAATGTATCTAGCAGAAAATAAACACAGGTTTTTAAAAAAAACACAAGCTTAGCAGGCCTTAGCAAAGTGGCAGCCTCCCTATAATTTGCACTTTGTTTCACCTTCAATTTGGTTGGTTTCGTTTTTGCATTGGTGAACAAGGGTAGTTGAAACATTCCAAAGAGTGGACGTATGAAGCCCAATCTCTGTTTCTGCTACCAGGTTACATAGATATAGCTAACAGTGGCAAAAATTGGATGTTGTTAGCGGAAGTGGTAAGGCGATAAAGCTGGCTGTCAGCTTTGCTGCTCCCACTTCCTATACCTTTCTCCTGCTGGCCGCCGCTCACAATTTGATCTGTGTGTGAGCGATGCTTTGTCTTTTCCGTTTATGTCGCACTGTTTTCTGTCCCAAAAATATGAAACGGCCACGGGAGAGAGAAATGCCAACAGTAATTATTTATGTCTAAACAAAAAAGCACCTGTTGTTGTTGAACAACAGCTGGAAGATCTAAGAAAGCAGTGATCTTTAAGCTGAAATGACAAGTTATTCACTTTTAGTGTCCATTTAAGGATCTATGTATGCATCAACGATCAAAGAATATCCACACAATGGTAGTAGGATGCTGCAGAAAGCACGATCCCAGAACGCAGCATGCCTTACAAAAGTTGTAAGCTTTCTGTGCTGGCGTTTACTTAACCTCATAACAAGACACCATCTTAATTGAAACATGGTCTATGGTCCAGAAACCATGGAGTGACTACAGTCCTTGATGGGCACTCATCGATGGGGAAAATCTTGTCGTGTGGTGAACGTTATAATGTCTACCAAAGCAATGTTCTTTATACTGGTAACCTACCATTTAATGATTGATCTCCATTTCACATAAAATCATAGATCAATTCGTATCCTGGTTCAGTACCCCAAAACCCGCACTAAGGGTTCTACCACAACACAGCCAGTCTGTGTATAACGAAGCACGATCCTTCGTTGTATACAGACATTTTGGCAAACAGGATGTGCTCACTTTGTGGCCGTTGCAAGCGCGACAGCATTCGGCTCGAACATGTGGCCTTTGTCCTTTACTTCAGTGAACCATTTCTCGAAGAGTTCGATCGGGTCCCGGGTAGGCAGGTCATCCTCCAGAAGTGTGTCCGACACGTACGGTTTCCGCATGTCTGCAAAGGAAGTGTCTCTTAAGGACAGTGACTAAATGTGAGCGGGCAAACGACGAACGGCATACATACCTGCCAGCTGCACAGACGTCATGTTGGAAGACTCGACGCTTTGGGAATACTTGTGTCGCTGAAATGATCCCCACAGTCGCTTGAACGGAAGTCGAGCTATTCGCATTTCAGTGTTTCGCCCATCTGTGAAGTCAATAACAGCGCCGTAAAAATTGCCTTTGCAAGGACGCGAAAGAGAGCGATAGTTCTGGCAGTTCTGGCACGGATGCGCGGCTGCAGGTGTGACACAGGTGTGACACTGCTGATAAGTTTTCTTGCTATTCCTCCGGTGCTGCTAAAACCAAACTGCTGATCACTCCTACTCCTCCCTATCGTCTGAATCTACTTTATCAAAAGATACTCGCGTGAATTGTCTTCTAGTGTTCAGGGACACGAAACTTAATGAAGACGAAGAAGGCAAAAATAGCGTCAAACTAGAAAACGAAACTGCAAAACGCGGGCAAATCCACGGAGCAAAGGGCAAATCCATCAGTGGCTTCAGAGCTCTAAAGTAGCCAACGATAGCAGCGATTGTAGCCGTAGCCGTTTTGTCATTCCTTTCCTTTCGGCCACCGTTAGATTGTGGTCGAGGGTTTCCGTTAATATTTCCACAAAAACCATGATTCCTGGTGGTCCACCGCCCTCGTACGCACCGCGAAACGACGGCACGTTGTCCGGCTTAATGAGGGCACTGTATAACGACCCGTTCAAATGGCAAGTGATCAAGAGCTGGTCGATGTTCTGCTTCGGAGTTTACCTGGCGAGGGAGCTCGCCGGCGTCGACCTCATGTCTCCGTCACCTCAGCTATAGCTGGGATCAGCGCATGTCTTCTGCGCTGGAATTATGGTGAGCGAGATCTTTATTTTTGGCACGGCAAACCAGATGGACAGGGGGACTTAATCGCCGTTGTATTTCAGGAACTACACCGCAGCACGAAGATTCGTTCCCACTGAGGCGAGACATCTCTGAAGCGGGACTTGGAACCAAGCCGCTGACCAAGATACAGCGCAATGGAGACCTCTGCAGCTGTTGCAGTCATCATCACATGCCATGCCTACGCAAACTGGACCTAAATGATGCGTTAGTGTTTAGTGTTGCCCCGTCATTACAGCCTCCGCAATAAACGCCAATATTCGCCAAATACAAGTTTCGTGTGCGTTTTTTAATCCTTGTTACCGGCAGGCCCCGCGTGAGATTTCTTGTTGCCTTGCTGCAACAGCACTGCCCACGAAAACCACGAAAACTCCACGAAGCAACTCATCAGCTGATTCGGCGCACGATAGCGGGCTGAAGTTTCTGCATTCGCTCGAGGGTTCGCAGCATTGTACGTATGGCGTTTCTAGCAGCGACTAAAGATTGTATTTGACCGTCCTAAGGGGACAGTTTTTAGCAGCGCACAGCCGAAAATGAAAGCACGTGTAATAAAGCATGGACGCGGCGGACGGAAGCACTGGAACAAATACAAAAAGCAACACGGATGTCGCGTCACTCGAGACAAGTCACGTGACATCCACGCATGGCGTCGGCTTCGGTTTGCGAGGTTTTGTCAAAAGGGATATTTAAATCACCGTTTTCTTGGCTTACGCGCGCTTGAACTCAAGTTGATACATAAGGGAGGGTAAGTACAGCGACAATGTTTTATTACTGCATGTGTTATGTTGCCTGACAGCGTGGCGTGTTCGTTGAAGCTGGTGTGACGGATGTATGCGCAGCGCTGTTCTATGCTCCTTAATGTAGGCTTAACACGTTTTCTTGTTTGTTGCGTTTTTCAACGTCCTGTATTTTGCTCGGCAGTTCGTGAAAATAACGAGTTTAGCGGTAATCTTCATGAGGCAGCGTATAGACTCTTGCGGGGGAAAAGGCGATTTGGTCGTTTTGTCAAGCTTCGTAGTCGCTAGGCACGCCAAGACGCCTGCGTTCGGCGTTTCGCTGCGATGTTGCTCCATTTGTGGCATATTTTATGACTAAACATTGCCGAATAGCATCTTTCGCAGAAAGACAACAGTTTTGTTTAATGACGACTAGCTTGCTGATACACGGTGGCCTTTGTCACCCGAGAGACCGTTCCACTCCCGCCATGAATATTGACATCGAAGCGAGCGCTGTCAATCAACTTTCCAGTATGCGTGTATATCGCATTGTCAGTTGAATTTTTGGCGGCTGAAGTTGCTTTAAATGCGACGTGTTGACAAAGCAGGAGCTGCGAGCGCTTTACGCGCTGCAAGGTTTGAAAAGTGTCGTAAAAGACGCTTGTTTCTTTTTCATTTTTACTTTTGTTCGGCGTTTTGCTATATCATAACGACCAATAGCTGTAGCCCTTTCGGCCAGTAGGAGCGCGGCGTCGCACGCCTCGCTGCCGGCGTCCCTGCTCTGACGGAGGCTCGCTCATTGATTTTGCTGTGTTCGTTCGCAGAATTATGAATTGACAAGATGCAGGGAGCGGGGCGGAAAAAGTTGATCGAACTTAACCCCCACTTGACGTGTGTTCTGTGCGGCGGCTACTTCGTTGACGCTACGACCATCATCGAATGTTTACACTCATGTAAGTCGCAAGCTGCGTTTGCTCCTGCTACCCATGAAGTGTTTTCTATTCTTGACGTTTGTGGGTGACTAATCTCGAAGCTTCCGCTTAAAGTGATGATCTCGTTCCCACTCTTGCCTCGCTGTTGGTATCAACTGTAAACGCTTATGACTTTGGTGCATCATGTTTAGTTACGTTTTCGCGCGTTTTGAAGCGCTTCAAATATTTGATGTCATTCTGCTGGTGCCGTTTCAGTCCGCGCTTCGGGTAGCCGATTGTAATTACAAAGCTTCTGTTTCCGTTGGGTATAATAGCGTGTTCTTGCTGACATCTGTTGAAATTAGCTCAGTTACCCAGTAAATTACTTTTGCTTTGCCAATGGATTGGCCTATTCAGCTTCTCGTTTCTAAAAAAAAATTAATAGTTTATAAATACCCTCAAGGTGGCTGTCTTGATAGATGTGAGGGGGAAATGCTTGTGTGCACTTAGGGTTGTTCGTTTTTGGGTTTTATATTACGATTGGGGGGTAATAAAAATCGGTGCTGTTTTTCAAACTGATAGTCGGGGAGGAAATGTTTTTTGTTTGTTTGTTTGTTTAAAAGTATTTCGAAATTCAGGTTTTTTTTTTTGGGGGGGGGGTTATATCTACAGATGTGTGGTGTAATAATACATTCCATTTATTTTATCAGAAGTTGGCACGAGCTTCTCTAATGCGTTAAAATTGGTGTTTGTTTCAAGCTAATAATCAAGGGGGGAGGGGCATCAGAGTTTTCTAGAAAATACTCTCCAAAATTCCGAAATTTGGCGTTACTTTTGAAGTGAATCAGTTATTTAGACAGTAAAGAGCATTGATAACTTCTAAGAAATGAGACATTTTATTCACAAAAAGCTAGTCATCGATTTTTTACACATCCTTGTTTACGTACTTTATCATCGGCTATCGCAATGTGTCGGTCTCCGTTCGAGACCTGTCCGGTTGTTGAACCTGGGAGAAAGTTCTCTCGACATCACAGCCCCCGTCAGCTAGGCACAGCAACGTCGGTGCAGCATTTGCGAGCCTGAGGTTGCAAGCGGTAGAGTCGTGCCAATGCTCGATGAGTTCGAAAGCTGGGATTGCTTCCAGCAAGCACTGATTGAGAACAGCGGACCATCAGTCCACATTTGTGGAAATCGATGCTGTGAAAGGGTCCATTTGGGGAAGTATCGGGTTTTGCCCGGTTCTCCCGAAACATGTTCAGGGTGTAAAAATTGGGTAAAATCTGGTTTTACCTGAAAACGAGCGACCCTATGTATACTATACCATGTGGAGTCCACGACTGCTGATGTCAGAAAGGAATTTTGGCCCAGTTATGCTTTCAGAATTAGGCATCGATGAAATATTAACATTTATAGTAATGGGGAAATAGTAAATGTAATAGTAGAAACATGCATGTGCAGGCCGTGCTTTGCTCTGATAATTACCTTCTAAGGTAGACCAGAAATGGCTAGGACATCCAGTAAATACCAGCTGTTTAACAGACGTGTTTTTTTTTTACCTTCTATTTATTGCTCGGACATCCAGCAAATAACTGCTTTATTGATGTGTTATATATTTCTGGCAATGGGTTGTTGTGGTCGTATGCATGATGAATTGCAGCTACGTTCATTAATGGAGAACAGCTTTTGCTACCTGAGCAACCTTTTGGCTTTTTTAATTCAAAGGTAGTATCAAAAGTGCTCCACAGGAGCAAAGGCATTGTTTTAATTTTTGTGCCCCCCCCCCCTCCCCCCCCTTGGTTTGTGGGCTTATATCGACAAGCCTACTAGGCAAGGCTGAATGGGTGGTTAGGCTTTGCCATCAGCTTCGAATTCAGAAATTTGTATGCCCTAATAACCCACAGTAGCTGTGGTAGTTAAGGAAGCAAATGCACATAAATTTGCAAGCAATTACAAGTGTCATTAAACTCTTGAACCCAATCTGCCTGTTGCAGCCTGTGCATTCTGCAGTAAGTTTTGCAATGATTGGCACAAAATCTTTCCAGGAAAATGCGCCTGGTCTTTTTGTGAGTGATGTCACCTGTCTGTCACTTTCAGCGGCGACATTACTAAGGCCACCATTCGCTCGGAAATCCTCGGTTGGGAGTCTCACATAGTGTCGTCACAGTAATTAATATAAGTGCATTTGACAGTACTTTGTGATTGAATTTTTTATTGCAGCAGTTGTCGCCAAGTTGTCAAGCAATATTGTCATGTTTACCATGTGGGATGATGGGACTTCTTGGTAATATTGTCATGTTTACCATGTGGGATGATGGGACTTCTTGGTTTTCCCACTTAATCTGTTATAGAGCCCATACGTCTTGGTTGTCTTGATTCACTTACAAAACCACATAACAGCTGGTTTCCTAATGTGCACGTGGTGTGTGGCACCCTTTGCAGTCTCTCAAGGATAATAGCCATTCCGCGGGAGAGGTTTGAGGTCTGCAGTTTCATCCGATGATTGCGAGATTCAGCGACACTGAGAAAGATCTCGTTCTTGCTCCAGCGTTCTGTTGCTTCAGTTATTTGCGGATGGGATGAAAAGTTAAATAGCAAACTTTTTTTTTTTTTTGCTACGCAGATCCCAGATTTAAGCACCATCAAGTTGCGAACTTATCATGAGTCTTGGTTGCAACAGTTCTTTGATGTGTGGAAAAAGCCAATTACAGTAGCTCTCATGCCCCTTATGTGAGACAGTCCTCACTCGCAGTTTGGGTAATTTTGAAAGATATTGGATGCATGCTTAACAAGAAGGGTGGTTGTTAAGAAAAAAAAATTATAGAAAGCTAGACTGTGGCGGTACCATCAATGTTTCACAGTTTTTGTTGCGTCATGAAGAGTCCTCAGAGATTACCTTTAGACATTACGAGCACTGTCTTCAATTTGTGCAGTGTTTGGGCTGAATAGGCGTCTTGTTGCCTTCTATTCAAACTTTGTTTCTCCCCCTCTTTATTTCCCCTACAGTTTGCAAGACCTGCATTGTACGATATCTCGATGTACACAAGATGTGCCCTGTGTGTGACGTCCAAGTGCACAAAGCCCGCCCACTCCAGAATATTCGGTGAGTGGCGAGGACAGGTGGCCGTTCCTTTAGAGGCTGCCTTTATAGCCACAGGAAACGGAATAATGCTGCAATAAACCTGTAATGGTGCATATTTTCGGTAAATGCTTCACTGCTTTTACCGAAACTGCTGAAAAAAAAAAAAAACTGCTGACCTCCTTTTTTTTATTTTTCTTACCTTTTCTTAAGGTGTGAAAAATATTCAAAAGAATAAATATTTCAGGCCGTTTTTTTTTTTTTTTTTCTCCCCCAATTCCACTTGGCACTCTGTTTCCTGTGCTGCAGCCCAGTATTGATGGAGTAGAAAAATGTGGGAGGGTTTCATAGACTCTGCCTCACTCGTTCGTTACTTTATTGAACTTCTCGTAACAGTTTTTACTGCACTTCTCATCAGTATTCCTTCTCGCACTTCTTGCCAATGTCTCATTATGCCCTGTCAAGCTGCCTTAACCCTTTGAGGGTCGAATTTTTTCGTCAAATGCGACCCCCGAGGGTCGATTTTTTTTTATTGCTGATTTAAATTCTTCGGATGAATCTATTTCGAGAAAAAAGTATCGTAATTTTTTTAGGGTGACCATAAAGTGACAAAAAAATTGTGTTGTTACATACATGTGGTTTATTCATGAGTAACGCAAGAAAAATTCTAAATAAAAACGAGAGAGTAACAAGCCGGCACCTTCTGAGTGAATCGAAATCACATATCAGTTTCGCGGGTGCAAAAAGCAGGAAGTGCCGGGAGAACGATACCAAAACCATCCACTGCGCCCGCGCGCACTGCGCCCGCGTGCACGCGACCGAATGCGCGAGCGACAGATGGCACACCGCTCGTAAAAAAATACAAAAAAAAGGAGAAAAGAGCCTCAACAGTTTCGCAGGCGCCCTTGGTCTGTGGCAGGCGCAAGACGTGAGAGGCGCCCGGTGGGCATAAAGGGCCTTAGGTGAGTGGTACACAGCGCGCCCCCTTGTTACTGGATGCGCAAGCGATAGCCGGCGCACTGCTGAAGTAAATCATGAAAATAAAAAAATAAAAAGAGCTATCGGCGCAAGGAAATAATTTGACGTATTTCCGCAGTGTGGCAGCACATGCCAAGCAAGAGAAGTTGGCGAAAAAGGCGCACTTTTTAAACATAACAAGCGATGACGTACATGTATGTTATTGACCCTTTTGAAGGTGTTTTCAGAGGACATACATGTACGTTCGTGACCCTGAAGGGGTTAATAACCCCATACTACCACCCCTGTCGCACGTGTCACTGCTTCTTACAGCCTCACTGCCCTCCTTGTCATTGTCAAACCATGCGTGTGCGGATGCTTGGTCCCTCAAATGCCTGTCTAAGCAGTTCTAGAAGTTTGTAAGCAGTCCAAAATTGCTCTTGAAATAGAAATTCTATTGGCAGATAAAGTATGGAGCTGCTCTCAAACAGTTCTGGACAGTCCCAAAGGACAAATAAAAGAGACCTGCTATCAGATTCAGGGTTTTTTTTTGAAATAACCAAACAAGACTCTTGCTACTTCAATTGAAATTGCCTTTTTGACCGCTGTTCGCACGACACTCTGTGTGGTGTTGGGGGAGGGGGGGTAGTCCTGTGCCAATAATCGCATGTGTTAATGAATCTGTGGTGCTGTGGCAACTGCCCTGTCACCTTATCCAGCCAGGTTGGTTTACTCGCATCAAAAAACTTTCATTCTATATATAGTAAGGACTTGCCGTGTTAACTTGTAGCAAAAAATTGGCCACGTGTCTGCTCACTTTGCAGTAAATGTCTTTGAAAGTCTTCAAAGTGTCTTCGAAGTGCCGTCACTGCTACATAAATACCTCTCTTCTCTTTTGCGCCCACCTCATGCACTTCCGCCCCCATATCGCTCCCCCCATGGTAATCGTTTCAGCTCTGAATTTTTTATTTCGAGCAAAAAACTTTTTTTTGTGCGTTTTCCTTAGCTTTTGGGCCCTGTGAGCCTACAAACAAAAAATTGAGCTTGTGGTGCATGTAATTAGCAATTTACACACGTGAAATTTAATTAGGTCATCAGGTAATTAAATATTTAAATTCCAGCAGCAAAAGAAATTTTGCTTGCTTTTCTAAAGTTTAAAAATCACGGAGCCCACATGCAAAAAAGAAAGCGTGTAGTGCAAGCATCTTTAGATTGAAAACCATGTCATCATACTAGGGCTTCAGTCCTTTGGGTCACCCTGACGTCAGCGTGGCCTTCACTGCAATGTCTCCCTCTTTCTAGCGTCAGCTGTAGAAAAAATATATAATGATACTATCTATGGCAAGAGGCATCCTTGAAGAACTGTTTCCCAGAAAAATAGCTGGTTTGGTTTTGTTTTCAATGCACTAGGGGAATTTTGGTTCATTTCCTAAGTATAGGACACCAGGACCGAAAGGGTATAAACACGGCGGAGGTGTGCTTTAGTCAGTTCAATTTTCCTGCATTTCACTGCTCGCACCATTTATTAGAGCCTTTCGTTACTGCTGCACTTGGTGGAATGCCGCCAGAGGGCGCTTCCTGTATTTTTGAGTCAAAACACTGTTTTCCGTGTTTTTTTTATTATTATTATTTCTATCGCAAAAATCGGGCAGCCATGCATTTTTAATTAAAATAACACTGCAAGTACTACTTATGTATTGCCTCACATATGCCTAATGTTTTCTTGTTGCTGAACAGTGTTGACAAGCGTGAACATCACGACCAGATTTAGTTGTTTGGAAATGTTTTGTTCAAGAATGAACATCTCTGTCGTGAATTCTGGTACCTTTTGGCGTGGCGGCTAAATTGAGGGGCAGACAGAGAGGCCAAAAGTTTTGGGTTCGAATAGCCCAAGAAAGACTTTCATCTTTAGAAGCGAGAACATGCTATAGCATACATACTCCGGAAATGTATGGCATGCTTTTTAAGAATGTAAAATGCCATGTGTGTACATTTTTAAGAGGGAAGGTGTCGGGACATTTTCAATAGCTTGTTTCCTGCATTCTTGCAAGTAGTTTTTTCCTTCGAGAAGTGGTACATATAACCTAATGTACGTTTGTATATATTGAGGTGATGTTCAACTGTTTTGTAGTTGTGTACTCGGCACTGTTCCCCTTCCCTTCCCCCCAAGAGAGCCATTCACTTTCTTTTTAGAGTTGGCATTGCCACAACTAGTGCTGTTCAAATTGTAGGCTGCACTTTTTACTTTGTTCTTCTGTTTCACTTGTGTAATTGTGTTTTCTTTCCCTGCTTCCATGTGATGAGAGTTTGTGTGCCTATCTTTGTGCAGGTCAGACCAAACTCTGCAGGATATTGTGTACAAGTTGGTTCCGGGCCTCTTCAAAAGTGAGTAACGCCACTACCTAAAACTATGTCGAAGAAAATATCTTGAAGCTTAATTTGCATTCAGTAAGCTAAGGGATATGTAATTATATAGACCACATGTGTCAGGCCCATTTTCATGTCTCAAGTGGTGCAGGTTCGTCAACAGTTTTTCTTCGGACCCAAGATAAAAAAAAAATTTATAGTAAATTTACAAGCCGCTCCCAAAAAGGGTTGAGTGCTGTGTTGTACATGAAAATTTTGTGCATGCAGGTTTTGCTGCTACAAAGGAAAAGGCATTATATTCGTTTACCTGGCAATCTGAGCCTGATAGAAGCATTTTGCACCTGAGTTTTGTAGTGGCCATCTCAAGGAGACATCACTACATCACAGGCTTAACAATTGCACAATTTCGGGCCTTGTCACTGCTTTGTGCAATTCTTTTCAAGAGCATAAAACCTTGTTGTTGGGAATTTTTATGCCAATATTTGCAATTGGTGTCTCTTACTGGCATCACAACGAAAGAGGTTAAGTCTTCACTTGGTAAAACATATATGAACTCGTCCTAAAGAGATTGACGTGATTTTAACATACAAGATGCATTAGATGCATATAACACATGGCTATCACTTAATCTGAGGGAAAAAATGAGGTTGGAAACTCATTTGGGAGCTTTCTGGCAAATGCACTCAACCAGGGTTGCCAAATCCTTGTCTGGGGAGGAAATGCTTTTTGTGTCCCAGGGAGCCTTATTAAAGGAGCCATGAAGAGAAAACACAAGTTTGGTTCATTCAAAAGATTGCCTCGTTAGAATCATACTGACACCACTTTTAACGTAAACTTCGCTCAAATAAGCTACATAATTAGGAAAAACGGGAATGGCCATGCCACCCACCAGCTCATTTCCCGCAACAGAACCTATGATGTCACACGAGAATGCTCTGCGATTGGCGGAGGCTGGCAGAAGCAGACGCAAATTAGGTAGAGCTTACAAACTATCCGAACGAGCGATTTGGGCTTAAATTTAGGGCACATTCTTTACAAAGCAATAAGAATGATGGGACAAACAGTGGAAGTTACGAAAGCACATGTAAGCATAGAAGTACTGATGCGTACTGCTGTTCGTACTGCGCACAGCATGCTTGGTTTAGCGTCACAGCACTACGGGGCTTGGGGTTGTCTCAGACGACACTGGCCGATTGACGCAAGCAACGGTGTCTTACGTGACCACATTTGTCGAGCCAGCAGTGTTTCAGGGAACGAATATTTTCTCCTAGAATAAAAACAAACCAGGTTTAAATACGGGCAAAAACAAACCAAACGCTTGCCACGGTATGGTGGCGCCATCTAGGTTCGGGTAACGTAAAGAAACGCAGGAACAAACCAACACTGCTGTACAGGGTGGAGACAACCTTTGAACGGTCCCGTGCCGCCGCAATTGGGCCAACGTGCTCAACGCGTTGTTCTTTTCGTTTCCCACGAGACCTAGCAACGCGAAACAGACAATATGATTTAAACTTCTTCAGTAAACCGCGTTGCGGCGATAATTTTAGTGCGGTTTTGACACAATGACTTGCTTCGGCGGCGAGCGAGCGACCCAAAATGGCGGCGCAGGCGTATACGTGTCTCTACCCTGTACGGCGGATGCGTGAATGAAGGTATTCTAGGCTGCAGAGCGGTCGGTTCCTGTGATGTCATTGCAGACCCCGAAAACAAACGACTTAGCGGGAAAATCAAAATTTTAACTTAAATTGTTTAATTTCTCAGTGAATAAAGCATCGTTTGTATCCGGACAAGCGCGGGGGGCACTATAAAACACGAAATCTTTCGAATAAAACCAACTTGCATTTTCTCTTCATGGCTCTTTTAAGTATGGTTGCACCTCTCTAGCATAGCGCCCCTGTGTATCCAGTGATGCTATGACCAGACCAGGCAGCATGTCAGACCTGGTAATGCAATGGAAGACGGTGCCTGAGTTATCTTTGTGTGTGTTTGTGTGTGTGTGTGTGTGTGTGCGCATGCGTGCGTGTGTGCGCGCACTCCCTTGAAAGAAATGAGGTAAATGCATGAAATTGCCTCCACGTATGTATAGCTTTATACTGTTTTATTTTTATTATTTTTTCCCCTCATAAATTGATGTACTGCTCTTGGAGCTTGCCCAAGTTGTGTGTAAAAGCCTATATGCTATCGGGCTGAAAGGGGAAGCCAGGCTAGTAGTGTGCTAGCCTGTACACTTCCGGACATCATTCAGTCTGGCTCTTTCCCATTTACCCGTTGCAGATGAAATGCGAAGGCGGCGGGAGTTCTATGCCAGCCTTCCCGCATCAGGTCAGTAAGTCTTCGCATGCTTGCATACGTCTGTCAAGTGTGCAAGGCATGTCAAAACAGTCTTCTCTTTGCATGCAACGAAGTTGCCATGCTGAACTGGGAAAGGGGATTGCTTGTCGTATAAGCACAGCTGGCTTCTCAGTGCAGCTGAAACTGCTTGTCTTTTCATAAAAAGCTCCTTTGTGTTAGCCTTTTCGAAAGCTTTACATTTTTGTGCGAAACAAATGTGCAGAAATTTTGGGGAACAGCCATCAAGCAGAGGTTCACGAATGCATGAAATCATCCATTAGAAAAGGGCAGTTGATATGTTTTACTTTACTTTACTGCTGCGTTATGAACAGTTGGGGTACTGCGTCACTAAGCTAACACGGCTTTTGGCATTCAGGCAGCTGTTGTTGTTGTTCGTGGAATAGGGTGTAAGGTTCACGTTGAAATCCAGATATTGTTGCAATGCAGGTCCTCACAATTGAAAATAACTGCAGCTGTAATACAGGCCACAAAGACAAATTGGCTTAATCTTTTAAAAAAGATTGGTTTGTCCCAGTAACATTGATAGCAATTTTAAAACTAACTAATTTTGTAATCTGCATACCTTGTGACATCACCGGGGCATTTTTTTGTGTGATTGGCGGCTGGTGGGTAAAGCCATCAAGGAAAATGGCTGTGCGATTGTTGTGATGCCTCTAGTTCCATTTGATTGTACCACTTGAGTGCTAATGGGCAGTTAAAGGGACACTGAAGTGATTTGTAAACATTGTGGGATTACTAGCGCAAATTGTAGTTCGGAGTTCATAGGCCATGTTTCGACCATTCTGAGCGTGTTTACGCGAATTTATTTAGTAGAAAAATCAATTCGAAAATGCTGGCCTCCTCTCTGTATCCTCACCCATTTTCTGTGGGGTTTTCATGGGACATCAGGAGGAAATGACTTGGCTTCACTATTGACTGAGCTACTGTACGGCTCGCCGACCTTCCGGCAGAGTCAGTCGGCAACGCGTTTGCTCCGCCGGCCACCGACGGGTCATTGCAATTCATTCGCTCAGTTGAAGCAAAGCCACGACACGTTTGTGAATGGAAGAATGTGCCTTTCTTTACTTTGTTAGTTTGTACACTATCTAGCTCCAAGTGAAGGTCGCTCCACACAAGCTCTGCACAAGCGAACATGCGACGCTTCGCTGACTGGTACGCTAGTAGGAACATCTAAGGCCAATTGAAGGCGGGAGAAGAGTCAGCGAAGTCAATATAGGCACTAAGGAAATAAAATCAACTGATACTTTTACCGTACTGCGTAAAACTAGGGAGCACGAAGCACTTTTTTGCGCTAGAAGAACAAGCACGGCGGTCAGCAGCACGACCACCCATCAAGCTTTTGCTTTTCCGTCTAAGAAATGCAATTGCTAGACGTGAGATATTGTGGAAATTTGGGGGGCGCTTACTGCACATGCGCTTTAAAACAAATAGTCACCTAAGCTGCTTTAAATGCTAAAACTAAATAAAAGTGTAAACTGATTATACATTATATACCTTATATTTCCAACGCCACCAGCGCTGGCCCTAGGCCAAGTGGTGTGGAGGGTAAGGAAAGTATTTTGCAAGTCGCAAGTTCGAATTCCCAAAAATACATTTTTTTTTTCTTTCTTTCTTTTCTCTCTCTCTTTTTTTTTTTTTTTTTTTTTTCTGAGTTGACCTTTTCTTTTTCGGCTGATGTTTACTATACTGAGTTCACCATTTTTGGGCTGTAACATACACTGCTCCGCGAACTAGTTCACAGAACACGCGCAGGCTGATACTGGCACGCTAGCGAGTTCTCGTTGGCGTGCTGTTGCCATAAGCACCGACTGCTTGCGGGCAGTGGGCACAGGCTGGAATCAACAGACCCTTGGCCTGGTGCTAACACGCTTTTTACAATACCGGCATGAGTGAGGCAAGCTCCAAATATGGGGGAAAAGCGCATGGCATTTGAGCGTCTGCGGTGACGCGGAGGGCGTTCATCCGCTGCGTAGGCCTCGGATAGTGATTCCTACGATTCCAAGCCGTCCTGGGAGGCTATCTTAGGCATTTTTCAGCCGACAACATGGCAGAAGCGTGGTACAACGATTACCGAGATACCGAGAATGCCCATCCAACGACACCGTCGGATGTCAAGCATGCTGTTTTACGGAACCGAAGCTGAAACTTGTTTGAATGCTAGCCTTGGACATCGTCCAATCAAGGTGCATCTCCTCCTGTCGTCACAGATTTAGTTGGTGCGGCCACCGCAAACCGCGCATGGTAGTTTTTCGTCTTTCGAGCTTTATAAAATAATTACCGACTTATCAACCGGATAAACGATGAAAAGTGTGTTAATTTGAGCCAGTCTACGGGCAAGCAAAGCAGGGAGCTTGACAAATTCACTTCAGTGTCCTTTTAACATACTGGTAACTCGTTTTTGGTACCTCCCTAATATGTCTTTACTGACGTTGTGTTGAATAAAATTTGAAATAAGAATATTTTATTTTTATTTGCTTAAAGATGTCTTTTTTGGTTTTTACTGGTATTGCGTGAGTTACCAAAGGCTAGTTCTTTTGAACAAAGTTGTATTTTGCCTTAATTGCCTCGTGAAAGTGCAGTTGATGTACTCGTGCTTGTTCATCTCCTTGCAGAGCGGGCATCTCGTTGGCCAACCTCAAGTGAGGGCAGGGGGGATGTTCGGGGCTTGGAAAGGCTCATATTCAATCCTGAGGACTTGATCAGCATCTCCCTGGAATACACTGCCCGGTGAGTTGTTTTATTAGCTCAGTGCTTCTTTGACATGCTCCGTGGCCTCTTGTGTTTCCCGCCTCAACTTGCTGCTGTGGCTTAGCGGCTAAGGCGTTGTGCAGCTAAGCCCAAGGGCGTGGGTTCGATCTCGGCGGCGGTGGCTGCTTTTCTGATGGAGGCGAAAAGCAGAACTGCCCATGTGTCAAGATTTTGGCGCACGTTAAAAGATCCCCAGGTGGTCGAAATTAATCCGCAGGCCTGCACTACAGCGCGCCTGATAGCCCAGGTGCAGCTTCGGTGCATCAAACCCCACGATCATTTGTTGTTGCTCGACTATCTGTTGATTTTCGGCAGCTGACGGCTTACTAATCTCAGCCTCATGGGTTACCTCGAAGCTCTGCAAAGAAACTCAGCTTCAAGTTACAAAACAACCGTTATTCAAACTAGGACACTTGCAGAAAAAGTGGTGCAGCATCTCTGGAAAAGTCACTCATCACTGGAAAATATGGCTGAAAATTCAGCGGAAGGGAGTTTAATGTATAGATCAATCTTTGAAAGGTTTAAAATGCCATGTGTTCCGAGTGCCAACCGCCCTCTCCAACTCATTGGGAGTTGGAATGGGATAGGGTGTTTGAGGTGCTCAGAACAGAGGATATATGGTACCCGAGGTGTAAAACTACGATGTCCTACTTTGTGTGCAAAACAAAATGCAAGGGTGGCATGTAGTGGAGCCCATGCTCACATTTGTGCTCTCGCAAAGACCATTTTTTTTTTTTTTTTTCCTTCCATAAATTACCCTGTCATCGGATGCACAGGCCTTGTGTTCCGAATTGTGCATCTTTACTAACCTAGTATTGACAGGCTCTTCTAGAATGCTCTTCACTGGTACTCTTAAATGCTCACGAGCAAAATTATCTGCAATTGGTTTAAGGTGTTTTTTTTTTTAACTATAGGCATGCATGTATGCCACTGTGCCTAACTTGTGGTGTGCCCACTCTGCAGAACACTGAAACGTGGTAGCCCAAAAAGAAGCCCATGGTATTGGTGCTCTTGGATGCTTAGATGGGCAACAGCTTGGGAGCAGAGCAGAATGGCAGGTTTTATGTTTGTCGAGACTGGACAGATGACTGGAGAAATAACATCAAAGCTTTGGTTCGAGGCATTTATTTCGAGACATTTGTGGTGCTAGTGGTGACCCCCTAAACCCGTCCACTGTTCCACTGGAGGTGTAGAGAAAGGGGTTAGCAGGGTGTTGCCTCCTTCCTACCTTTTCCTTCATCTCTGCGATCAATCCCACACCCATAGTGCTGCCTGCCCTGCTTCCACTTGTCTGACAGCTTTGAGCATTTGAGTAGGGTATGAAAGTTAGCATGGCTGATAAAGCGTTACCCAATTTGGCGTCATTTTGTTTTTCTGCAATGTGACATGGTGTCACCAAGTTGCAATGCAGTAGCATTGTCCTGGCAAAAATTCAACATTCTTCACTGTGCTGGCTGAGGATTAAATGTTGTTAAAGCCTTTTCATTGTAGCTTTTCTTTGTTGATTTTCACATCCTTTGGTAGTTTCCTAGAGTTGATTCTAGCAGAGATGCAATACCTGCAGCGTGCCTTTTGCAGAAACTAAAATTTGGTGTCTGTACTGCTTCGATAGCTGTTTTGAATGCACGAAACTTTCCTTTAATTTCTGTTATGCACTTTCAAAGAACTGCCTGTTTAAAACTCCCATGTTTCTGACTGGGTGTTGTCGTCTGCCATTTTCAGGGATGTACTGCCTATACGACCACTGTTACTGGGACCCCAGCCCGAAGCCCAGGAAACTGTAAGTTACACAAGTGTGACTTTCCTGGAATTTCTCGGATAGAGCTTCACAATAAGCGGCAACTTTGGGCCAAGGCACCAATTTTCACATCTTGTTTTCATGTTTCCAGGAACCATGCTGTGTTAGGTTTATGTTTTGTGTCCGGCACCTAGTTTTGGGGCCAGCTAACTTATCCTGAGCTGAAAGCGAAGCATCAGCTTGCGTGTGCTGGTGTCGGGCTGTCCCTGTCCATTTTTCTCGTAGGGGAAACGGTGGGGCTGTTTCATTACAAGTCTTAGACGAATCACGGACTCCCCAGGGAGCAGTCTGGCATTCTTTTTTCATATGTATTTCTTCTATGGCGGGGGATCCTCGGACTATCTGCGGTGAGTCTGATACTGTAAATTGACTCCTGGTGTAGTGAATTCAGCACTTGCCGAGGTTTTTCTGGCATGAAAATGTCTTCAACCTGGTTTGATATTCCTTGAGGACTGCGCTTTTTTTTTTTTTTTTCATTCTTTTTTTTTTTTTTTTTAACACACACACACAGGCTGAACTTCGCAGTACAGTTGAATCCCGCTCAATGAACTTTGCTTCAATGAAATTTCCACTTCAACAATATATTTCTGATTCCTGGTCAACTAGCCATAGGAGTCAATGTAACAAAATCCTCACCACAACGAAACATTTGTCTGGCTTGTTTTCGCTTCAATCGAAATTTTCGCTCAGTGGAACTGGGTTTTAACATTTATTTCCCAATGCAACTTGGTTTGAACATTTTTTTTCCTGGTGAATTAAGCATAACGCCAGCCAACTGTAGCTTTTTAAACACTCAGGGTGCTTAGTTTCATCGAAAACGAGCGCCGTGCACCTACTACCATCAATAAATAAAAATAAAAACAAATGCATAGGTGTGCGCAATCGGTTGCTGGTGACTACGATGTGACTGACTGTCTTTAATTAATCTTTAATTAATATGCAAAAAACTAAAGCACTGATCAATAATCTCGGGACAGCACAGCAGTTTGACATAGGTGGCGAGGCCGTGGAAGTAATAAGCGAATATATCTACTTAGGCCAAGTTGTGACCCCAGATCCCAACCATGAGGCAGAGATAATTGAAGGATGAGAATGGGATGTAGCGCATTCGGCAGGCATTCTCAGGTAATGAGTGGCAGCCTACCATTGTCCCTGAAGAGGAAAGTGTGCAACAGCTGCAGCTTAACGGTACTCACCTACAAGGCAGACACTTGGATGCTCACTAAAAGGGTTCAACTTAAATTGAGGATGACTCGGTGAGCAATGGAGCGGGGGATGATAGGCCCATTGGCTTTTTCCATCAAGGGACAAGAAGAGAGCGGAGTGGGTCAGGGAACAAACTCGTGTTAAGGGCATATTAGTAGAAATTAAGACAAAATGGGCGTGGGCAGGGCATGTAATGCGAAGGCAAGATAACCGTTGGCCGTTAAGGGTAACAGAGTGAATCCCTAGAGAAGGCAAGCGGGACAGGGGTGGAAGAAAGTGAAGTTGGCAGATGAGATGAAGAAGTTTACAATGTAAATTGGTCGCAGTTAGCACTGGACTGGGATAATTGGAGATCTATGGGAGAGGCCTTTGCCCTGCAGTGGGCATAGATATGCTGCTGATTGATGATGAATAGCATGCAGGTTGACCAAAGCACAATACTGTCCTTTACAGCATCACGGTGGTGGTGATTGCGTGTTCAGTGAGGCATACTGCAGTGTATACCATTTATAACGTAACCGCTTATATAGTGCGGGACCGGATATGACGCGGGTTTTTCTGACCACTGGATTTCCTCCCATAGAACTCAATGCATAGGCATACCGCTTAATTTAAAAATGCGATTGGTTGAAGCACAATGCAGTTTATAGTGCGGGTTTCTGGCAGGTCTGTTGATCATCGGCACAGCTGAGGCATCGTTTTAGGGTAGTAAAAGAAAAAAGAAAGGATGAAATTGGTCATCTGACGCAGCGCGCACCACTTGCTCTCCTCTGACTTCGACATACAAGACAAAAATAGGCACGTTTGCTTCACTTGCTTGACGCACCTCAGGAGATAGCGACCTCCCCTTCCCGTCTGCGCGAAGAACCGCATGGGCCGTTTTCGCGCACAATTCATGCACGTTGGCGTTGCACATGCGTTTTTTTTTTTTTTTTTTTTTTTTTTTTTTTTTTTTTTTTTTTTTTTCATGCTCCTGTTGACAATTCCGTGTTCGCGGTGGCTTTCGCGCGTGGCAGTGGGAGGAGCCCGACGACAAGCACCAATGGGGAGACACGCATCCAATGGCGGGAGACTTGAAGCACTCCAAGCAGCCGTCTGGCCGTGCCAGAGATGTTTAGGCTTATCACTGCAATATTTTTTTGATGGGCGCTTTCACAAGCAACGTGGATGCCAGTTTATATTCCACTTTTCGCCCAGATTATCAGCTCTTTTTTTACATGAGAATCTTCGCTTGCGCCTCGTGCGGCATTTCAGTGAGCGGTTAGAAGCAGTCGTTGGAGCTTCCTGCACCACTTCGCGGCCAGTTGTACACTACTGGCACACGCCATGCCAGTTGTATACGCGCCAGTGTCACCGTGCCTGCAGCGTGCACTGCACGTTTTCACGAGGAGAAATCGCTCCATGCAGTTCACACTTTAGAATGTTGTGCAGATAAGCCACCGCTCTTTCCCTTTCCGAACAAGTGAGCCGCGCGAAGCCAAAGATTTCCATCACGAGTACGTTGCTCTGATAAGCGGGTGCCTTCGGCATCGTGAACACAAGGTGGGGTAAAAAAAAATCCGGCTGACGTTCTTATCACGTCCTACGGCATCTGTTCATAGACGCTAAAAACACAGCCATGGTCCTTCAAAACAAACACAACGAAAGTTAAAGCCGCACCCACCCGCCGTTTGTAAGACCGCGCTTGCAATGTGCAAAACCCTGCAGCAGCGGCTGGTGTGAAAAAAAATATGAAATAAAGACCGTGCCTTAATTGCTGTGCATTTGGGTGATGATAAATGTAGGATGTCTTGAGAGGTAAGTTGCGATGCAATTGGATTCGCGCATGCTTTGGTTATAGTCTCTGGTGACATACGTTATAATTGGTCTACACTGTACTGTGATGAAGAAAATTGTGGACTTGTTCTCGTCAAGTGCCATTTGGATTTGCCTCAAATAAACATTGCTTCAGTATGCTCCCCTGCTTCACCGATATCAGTAAAGTGTGCAACACATATAACGAAGTGACGTGTAACGAAGGTCATAGGAGTCGCACACACTATATTGTAAGGTATTTGACTGGATTGTCAAATATGAAAATGCCGAATATAGTGCTGTGCAGTTTAAAGGTGAAAACATCTGTGCAGTGTTTGATGTGAGGAGCGCCTTTTGCTCCCATGTTTGTTTCCTCTTGTTGCAAAGCACATCTACTGGGCCTTTGAGGAAGTGGCCAGTAACCTTCATTTAGCATTTCTAGACCAACAAGACCACTTTTCTTATGCTGAAGCCATAAGAATAAGTTTACGGACCACAAGAGTGCCAGTTTTACGGGATTTCTCCTCACTGCTGCATCCCACAAACTAACGGCTACGAAGTTGCCCTCAAAGCATGCACATTGGCTGCCAGGCTGCCGTGTGGAGGAAAAGGGCCCTCGAATGGCTGCTGGGGTAGTTCAGAAACTTTCTCACAGCTGTACACGCGCAGAAAGCGAGCGTTGCGTGCAGAATTTCGCTTATAAACAGTAAAGTTCGATTCACTCTTGCAGAAGATTGAAGTGACTGTTTTTTAGTTGATATGCTTCCCTGCTAGCAAACTTTCACCTAGCAGGCCTCCGTGTTAAGTTCCTTCAGTTTAGTGCAGCTCAAGCTCTGGAGTAGACCATTTGCTTGTATCAAGGAAATTGTGCTGTAAAAGAAAGCCGTGCCAAATACAGAAAAATAGCAAGTGTGAACATTACACTTACGAAGCTTCTTTTGCGAGAAACTTGTCCAAGAATGCTTCCATGGCTAACAAGCAGGGTCTACGTTGCTGCAGTGTGAATGTTATGCCTTCTTCTCGCAGCAGCCTCCTGGGGGCCGTCGGTATCTCCTCTGTCCTGGCGGGTTTACAGTGGGCCACCTGAAGAAGTTTCTCAGGGCAAAGTTCGGGTTGGGCAAGAACCATGAGGTGAGCGCTGCAGTCATGTGGTGGAATGAACTTCCTGCTACACAACTGCAGGAAAGCAGCGAGACTTGTTTCAACACTTTTTATGGCGTGGAAGCTTCCTTCCCTAACTGCGGATCTTGCGAAAAAGGGCAGCAAGAATGCACCATGGTTTCGGGTGGCTGCTGCTGCATAGGTGTATGTGATGTGAGCATTTTACTAACTTCGCGTAGCGCTTCTCTCGTCGTCATTGTATCGCTATTCCATCTTTTCCCATCAAGCGGCAGCTCACGTTTGTGTTGTGCAGTATTTCCCTCTTCTGGGACAGTTGCAGCAACCCTTTGTTATCTCCTTACTTAAGCCCCTACACAGAATTCACACCGACCTGTCCCAGCAAGAGCTGCAAAAGTAGCATAGAGTTGGCCTGTTCAGCTCCTCATTCGGGCTGGTCTCACTGGCCCCTTCCGGCGTCCGACTGTCTCGGCGAACCCTGGCAAATGGGGCTGATGAGTGCTGAACCTCGCTGTGTGTGCAGGTGGACGTGATGTACATGCATGACCACCTCTTGGACGAATACTCACTCGTGGACCTTGCCTACATCTACTCCTGGCGAAGGGTAAGGGGCCCCATTGTAACCTCTTTTAGTCTTAAATAGACTTTGTAGGCCCTAAAAAAGCCTTGCCTGACCTTCAGCTGTCAGTGCACCCCCGTTTGAAAGCCATTGATGTAAAGTTTATTGTCTGGTCTACTGTTGAGGATAACTCTTCGCCTGCGTGTGTGCTTTCTGTATTTGGAACAGCTTGTACTAACCCAAGAAGCAATATTGATAGGATGGCTTTGCCTTTTCCCAGACCAAGTGCAACCACTCGCAACACAGCTGCACTAGTTTTAAAGGGGCCATGACCACATACATCTTTGACTTGTTAAAAGAACGAGCCTTTGATAACCCCATCAGCTCCCATTCTGGTTCAGAATGACATTTATCAGTGACAGCACTGGGAAGGCACTAAAAAAATGTGGTTGATGCCTCTTTCATAGGAATTGGTAAAACACGAAAGTGAAGTGTGCCTTCACATGAGCATTTAAATGTTTATTGTGCATCCATATGAACTTGCGCATCACTATTTATATTACGTCGGTATGGCACCGTTAGATGCATCAATTTTAGACACTAGATTCCACGCGCGAGAACATTGCGTAAATCCGACTGAAATCACAGCCCCTTGAAAACCGTGCGAACGAAACCAAAACGATATTGAAACTGAAAGCAGTAGGTGGCAGAGGGTGCCTTAATTCACTTGCGTCCCGCGTACGCGAAGACGTTGACATCGAGGCGCCAACTGTCGACGCTCATTAGCATCATGATGGACTACCTCGCTTTGCCTCTCCTAGACGGCAGCACCATCTGAATGAAGAAGGTAGTGGGAAAGATATAAGGCACGTTCGGAGTCCCGCTTGAATTCATAGCGCAGTTGGCAGAGCGCTGTGTGCCTCCCATTGCGATGAGAGAGTTCGTGGCTCGAATCCAGGCGCAGCCGCGTCAGTGCAAGTTTTTCTTGCGGTGTCATTTCCGTGACGGATATGATGCCAGTGAGATCTTGGTGTACCCCGGGCATAAAACACTTTCGTGTTAAAATAAAGTTAATGGGTGCCTTAATTTAGTGGTACCACTTGAACTGTGGGATCAAGCGAAAGCAGAGGCACCCCTACAATCAAACGAACATGTTTTTTTAGGGTAGCTTCTGTTAGCGGCCGTCATCTGTGCGAGCTAGTTCTGTGGTGTCATTTGGGCAGCGGGAATTTTGTGGCAGTGCTGCTTTCTGTAGCCTAATTCTTTGAAGTTTTAATTGAAATTCGCATTATTGTTATTCTGACATAGCAATCTTTCAAGAGAACCAAACTTGTATTTCACCTTCGTGGTTTCTTTTAGAGACTAGTTGCAGGTTTTTGATGATTATTAGCAATAAAATGGGCTGTGGTGTGCTGACAACCAGACATCACGCGATATCTGGCATCACTAGCCAACATTGTGAGCTCACCTCAACGTCGTCTAATTAAAAATACCTTGTGAATTACTTCAGCCGTTCCGCTGTAACCGTTCTGGCTACAGTGCTTTGCAGGCTGCCCCGCCGCTCACATTGCTCGTAGCCTTCTGTTTTTTTCCCCTTGAGGAGTAGCATCTGTTGCCTCTCGATAGTGAATGTAGTAGAGAAGTTTGACCACAGGGTGCTGATTATTCGTTTGCGTGCTTGCCTGCACTTTGTTTCAGAGTGGCCCCATGCGGCTGCTCTACCGATTCCCCGAGCTGCCGCCGTTTCTGGTGGGCCCAGGCTCTAAAGAAGATGACATGGTACCTGTGCCACCAGATGAGGGGAAGAGCATCGTCATCACGGCCGTTGCATCTCAGAAGACCACAGGCCTACCTGGTGACACCGTTCTGGCTAGCAAGAAAGTTGCTCCTTGCACTGATTCTAATGCTGTCCTCACTAGTGTTGGTCCGCCCAGTGTTGGTCCGCCCAGTGTTGGTCCTCCCAGTGTTGGACCGCCCAGTGTTGGTCCGCCCAGTGTTGGTCCGCCCAGTGTTAGTCCACGCAGTATCAACCCGGTCATCGCCACTCCAAATGCTGCTAGCCGTACGAACACCACACACAGCAATACCAACAGCAGCGATGTAGGCCGCGCTAACAGTAATCGTGCCGATGCTGCCCGCACCAACCCACCCAGCCCGTCCATCGTCAAGAAGGATAGCCCCACTGCTGTCCGCAAACCCGGTGCTCTATCGTTGCCTGGGCAACCAAGTGCCGCAAACCATGCAGGTCTAAGTGTAAAGCCGCTAGGTGACAAACGACCCGAGCAAGCGGGTACCAAACAAAGTGCGGTGAGGCAGGCTGGTAACGTCGTCAGCACCCCACCCGCGCTGCGCCCACACAGCGTCAAACTTCCGGCGACTGCCCCCAGCCCACCATGCACACCCAGTCCACCAAGTGCTGCCGGAGTCCGGCCCAGCGTCGAGCAGAGGGTGCCATCAAGCGTGGCCGGTGCCAATCGTACGGCAGCTTGGCCTGGGCGCACACCCAGCAGTGGCAGTCCACCGACTAGCCGGCCGGTGACCGGCAGTCCGCGCTCCGCTGGAAGCAAGCTGTCCCTGTTCTCAAAGGCGACCCCTGTGACCCCTCCTCGTAAGAACGGCCTCTCGCCAGCTAATGGTGTGCACGGCAATCTGCGGCTCATTCTGCCCGCACCAGCCAAGGCCAACGGGGTCAAGGACAGCAGTGAACCACCGGCGAAGGTAGCCAAGACCAGCCACCACCACCACCACCACAACCACCGACCCAACGACGGCTCTGGGGATGCAACCAAGCGCCCACATTTGGACTCTCGGCCAGGCAAAGAAGCGGCGGTGTCGTGACCCTGGGCTCGACTGCCGGTGTGTACATAGGGGAGGGGGCACGACTACATCAAAGCAGGCTAACTCCAGCTCAGAACAAACCAACATAGGGGGGTGGGGGTGCATAGCCACTGGTGCAGGCACCATGCATGTGCAAAATGGGATGGCAAGCTTTTTTTTTTTTTTTTTCCCTCCCTCTCTCTGCATTTTATTTTTGCCTGCAGTGGGACTACAAGCCCTTTTTTTTTTCTTCTTCTTCTCTTCTGTTAGGTTCACAATTCGCGCAAGTGCCATGAAACAAACTGGAATTCGGGTTGCAGTATAATGCTGTCTACTTTGCCTCTGTAAGTCACTTTGAGAACTCTTAAAGACTGCACAGCAATCTCTCGTGAGGCAGCTAAAGGTATTTTGTCTGGTTTTATTTTTGTGTTTGGGTCCCAAGCTGGAACTGTGGTTCATTTTTAAACTTTTTGTCTTGTTCTAGGGAAAGCTTTTCCTACACTTCCTTGCCATTAATTAGAAATAATCTGAATGTAGCCAGGGTTGTGGGCACTGCTGCCGTCACCTGCAGCTTGAAATGGCCTGGAAGACCAAGCTTGGATTAACTTCCATTGTTGGGCCTGTACATAGTAGTGTATTGTTGCCCAGTATTGTTTGGGCGTTTCATTGAGCAAAGGCAGCCGATCCACTTGCTTGTTTAGGAGTACCAGCTACAAAAAAAACTTGTACCAGGTTTTAGCCTGGACGCTAGTCCTGCTTTGAAGTAGTATTGCCGTATATTAATAAGTTATTACACGGGGCCACTGCAACGAGAGAGTTGAAGCAGTGCCTTTGACACGTCACGCTGTGTGATGCAGTTGCAAGTTGACCTGTCTTGCAGAAGAATGCGTGCATCATGATGCCTAGACTGTGGTCACACCCAGAGCTTGTCACAATTTCAAGGCAAGAAGCCTTGTGTTATGTGTGTGTGTAACATCGCTGTGTTATATAGCAACTATCCAGATGTGTATTTTTGCACTATATTGAGGCACCTGTATAAATGACATGTACAGAAAATAAATTCTCTGGCAGTGTTCGGCACTGTCACCATTTTTTGACAAGCAACTTTTTGGCTTCCAGGGGATTACCGTTTTTGTACCTTCGCATGTGTGTTTCATTTTATTTGCTCCAAATTTTTTCGAAGTGGGTTTTTACATATGCTCTGCTTTTCATTTAGAGGGCTTACTGGCTAGAGTGCCTAATGACCAACAGAAAGTGCAATGATTATCAATAATTAGCATGACCAACAAAAATTAAGTTCCTGCTGCGGTGGCTGAGTGGCTAAGGCGTTGTGCTACGGAGCCCAAGGACGCAGATTCGATTCCTGGCCACGGCAGCCGCTGTTTGATAGAGGCAAAAGGCGAAAACGCCGGTTTGTTCGAGATTTCGGCACACGTTAGATCTTGAGGTGGTTAAAATTAATCTGGAACCCTCCACTATGGCTTGCCGCAGCTCCTGTGTAGCATTGGCTCATTGAACCTCATGTCTATCAACCAAAATCAAGTTGTAGGTTTTGAAGTCTATGGTTATTATTTTAAAGCCAGGTGACAAATAAATCTAGATAGTTCAAAGGGGCCTCGAAGACAAAATACTAGGGGTGTGCGAATATTCGGAACTTCGAATATTCGATTCGAATTTTTTGGTATTCGATTCGATTCGAATGACACTTTAATGGTTCAAAATATTCGAATTACCCAAAACTAAAAAAAAAAAAATCAGAGCGTGTCTCAGCAGCAAAGTCGCGAAGCATATACACGGCGAACGGTACGTGCTTTCGCAGACTGTATCGGTGTTTATTAATAGTTACAGTGGACTCTCGATGATACGATTCTGGGGGTGCGAATTTCGGGATGATACGAATTTCTGGAAAGTCCAGGCGAAATTGCATTGTTTGCAATGGGAAAAATTTCGGCTGTTACGAACAGACCTGGGCGGCCCGGCGGAAGATACGAACGAGCCGGCGAGGCACCCGACTGCCGAACGAGCAAGTGACGGCTCTCGCTCCCCTGTTTGTCACTCTTTCTCCAGAAACGGCCGGGCTGTTGTTTTCTGCTTGCGAAAACGCTCTGCGCACGCCCAACGCGCGCTGACACAACCGGGAAACCACCCTCACGCTGCGCGCGGCGCGGCCGGCGGCGTCAACATGGCATCAGCTCTAGCCGCGAAGTGGCGCGGGCGCCCGAGCGACCATTTCTAACCGCTCTTTAAAATGCGGTTCAAGGGAGACACGAAGTTGCTTGTGCGGTAAAGGAGCTGATAATGCATGCGAAAACGGTACTACAAAACATCATCCGCGCCGCTAGAAAGCGCCCGTAAAATATTTGCCGGGGTGCTAAGCCTAACCATCTCCGGTGGAGCCAAGCCGGCTGTCTCGATCTCATCGCAAGTAGTCAGGCTCCTCCATTCTGCCACGCGCATCGTGCGTCATTTTCTGACCGAGGTAGGCGCTACCGTGGGCGCGAAATCGTCGATGCGGGCGTGAAAATACAGCGCTCGCAGAGCCGAGGCAAGCGAATTGCGTGCAAAAACGCACCATGCGGTTCACGCTTGACTGTTGCGGCGTGTAGCGAGCTTGGGCACAGCGAGTGAGGAGACGAGCGCGAAGCTTTACGTGCTCCAGAAAGGACTGCTTTGCGACATGGGGGTCAAAAAAAAGGAGAAAAAAATCACGAATTTCCTCACGCGAAAGTAAGAGAAGAAATAAACAAAAACCTTTTTCAGCGCTCAATTTTTTGGTCTGTGTTGGTTCATACGAAGTTCGGATGTTACGTATTTTTTTTCATCATCGAGATTTTACTGTATCAGCGCGCGGCAATGTGCACGGGCTCGGGCATGCCAGCCATTAGTGTCTCAAGTGAGCGGCTGCTTTCGGTATCTGGTGGAGTCGTGACGAGCAGGAGGTTGTCACTACTCCCCGAACATGTCGAGCAGTTAACCTTTCTCCATGTTAACATTTAAGTGAGTGCAGACTTTAACCTGTTGAGTGCAATGGTATTGTGTAATTCTTAATTTTACTTTGTAGGATTTGTTGCGCAATAAAGTTGCAGTTTTTGTGTCTCTAGATGGTGAAAACTTTAATTTTACAAAGAACAATAAATATTCGTATTCGAAAAATATTCGAAAAATATTCGATTCGATTCGAACTTCGTTTTTATTATTCGAATTCGCTTCGAAATTAAAAAATTGATATTCGCACACCCCTACAAAATACACGTTTAGTTCATTAAAAAGCCTGCTTTGTTCCAATAACAATGATACCAATTTAATTGCAAATGTCAAATGTATAATCTAGATATTGATAAAAATATATAGCATTGGCAACTCCCCCGCCACTTTTCGGTGAGGTCTGTATGACATTGAGAATTTTGTTTGTGCGATTGGCAACCATCGGCTAAAGCCACCACCAATGAACTTGGCTGTGTGAGTATGGGTCCTCTAGTTACGTAGTATTGCTTTAATGCTGATGTGCAGTTAAAACATTAACTGTTTTTAGTGCTGGCCTTTATTGCATCACTCGTACCCGTATTAGTCACTGGATATTAGTCACTAGTGCGAAATTTGAAGGGCCTCAAACATTTCTTGCATTTCTTCGGTTAAAAGTGTCTTTCATGTCTGGAAGGGAGCTGAGTTACCAAAGCCTAGGTCTTTCAAATCAAACAGGGTTATATTTTGTGTCGATGGCTCCTTTAACAAGAATCCAGAATCTCGCTTAAAATTCGAGAGCATGTTCCCAGAGTTGCCTCTTGGATACGTCAGTGTACTAGTTCATGTTGTGCCCTTGGGCCCCCAAAAATGTGCTACGAGCTAGAATGCTAATGTATTTTTGGGTCAGCTTTGGAGAGACTACCGTATTTTCCGGTCTATAAGTCGCATCTTTGTATAAGTCGCACCCCCCTCAAAATGACAGTTTTTCCGAAAAAAACGTATATAAGTCGCACCGGTGTATAAGACGCACCGGTGTACAAGACGCACTTGTTAATTACGTAAACTCACAGTGAATCAGATTGTTAGAAAGAGCGGCGAAAGTACATGGTTGCGGCGGCCGCCGCCTATCAACGCATCGCCCGGTGAGGAGGGCTAGACACGTGCATCTCCCGTCCAAAGTCTTGACAGAACAAAGTTCTTAAAGTTCTCAAAAATGGTTTATTGATACACACAGATGGCTTGTACTTTCAAACGACGTTAGGCAAAACCATCAGTCTTCTTCCTCCGACTCACTAACAAACAATTCAGCAACTTCAAGTGGGAGTTCCGCCAGCAGATCGCTATCACCCTCCGACTCACTGATATCTTCTTCGCCAACATCGTCACCACTCGTGGAACGAATCATTCCGGCCTTTATGAACCCGGCTACAACTGATTTTGTAGAAATGGAGTCCCAAGAGTCAGAGACCCATTTGGCCACCTCTCCAAACGTCGCGCGTCTCTCGCGTGCTGTCGTAAATCAGTGCAATAAAGGTGTCATGGCGGACGGAAGTGATGCGACCGGAAGCGGCCGGAAAATCGAAACTTATCAGCAAGCTGTCATTTTAAAAATTAGCAGCACGTTTACATCCTTCAGAGTAACTCTGTGATAATTTATAAGCTGCATTTTATTTTTGCTACCCAGTTTGATATTACTTTGAATTTATTCTGAACTGTAGTTACTGCGCATGGCAGAAAGTGGTGCGCGGTTGTCGCAGGCCAATATCATTGTTTTCGACTGGAATAAACTTAATTTTTTTATTTAATGTCCTGAAGCGACGTTTGGGCTATGAGAAACACAGTAGCGGTGGGCTTCGGATTCATTTGACCATAGAGCTGTCTCCTAACGTGCACTGCCCACGCGCGGCCGCCGCGAACCGGAATTCTTCTATACATAAGTCGCACCGGTGGATAAGACGCACCAACGAAAATTTCAGAAAAAAACCGCGACCTATAAACTGGAAAATACGGTACCATAATCCGAACCAGAATTCAAAATTCTCGAAAGTAGACTAGCTTTGTTTGTTGGTTATAATTTATTTAAAGAAATATGCGGCTTAAAACCAGTAAATATGGTAATGAAACTTGGAATTACAAACTACATTTGTGCATTTCATAATGTCCACCAAGGTACAAGCAAGCACTTTTGAAGAGTTTAACTTCAGCCGTTTCCGTAAAAATTTTTGCAACTAAAATCGAACGTCCTGTTAATGTCATTTACATGAAAATTAAAGAAAAAGAAGGAATAACTACAATTAAAAAAAATTTGAAGACTTTTCAGTAAGTACATATTGTGATGAGGCGAACCTTCAGAGTCCGTGTTTTCTTTTTGTAATTCTGTTTACTGAGATTTAATGGTGGTTGCGACCAGTCTTTTATGAGAGTAAGGGCTGAGGTGCTGTCAGGTGTGATATGACCAAATGAGTGTGAAAAAACTAAAGGACAATCATTTTCAGCCTGTGATAAGAAAAAATTCATTACCATTAAAGCAATAGTTGCAGGCTGTTTAAGAAACCCATTCCACTGTTATAACCTGGTTAGGTGGCTGGAACGGCTTCGGGAAAATAATGTAACTTGTATTACAACTGCGGCTAAATTTTTTATGGTGCCGCAAATGAGCTAGAACTTCTGGTTATTAATCTATGTAGTGGAGCACTGTATAGCTTCTTTTAGGAGGTCTGTTGCAGAACATGAAAGCCGCAGCTTTCCACAATAGAGTTCCGCCTGTGAAAGCCCATGTATTTAGAATGAGAATTATTGCTCTAATGTGAGCTATCTCTAAGAAGTAGGCAAAAACTAGGTGCATCTTAGCTGTCATATTTGCTATTTTTGTAATATGCGTGTGTTTATACGCAACTTGGAGCTGTTTTCATGAAGTTGACTCTGTCACAATGCACTGCTTGACCCCGACAGCCAGTAGCATGAACAGCTTCGTACTAAAAGTGCTTCGCAACTATCTGTGGTCAAATGATATCCTGCCAAGCTGACCATAGTTCGTAGAATCGCAGCAATGCGATGGTCATCCTGTTCTGTAGTAACATAACTTTTCCTCTCCTGTTGTGGGACACTGCCTTGTCACCCGTTCACATTAGGGAGGACTGGAGTTGCTTTTTTTGTCAACATTTTGGGGTGGAAGTCCTGCCTGCCTCATTATGAGAAAGGAGGCGTCGGCTAACAGCACGCATTGTGCTTCAGATGAAACAGAGAAGCAGTGCATGCCTCCATTGCTAGGCGACGGCGGGGGCATGCTGTTGGGACTCCTGTGTCGTGCATGGTTGGAGTGGACAGCGTCGGTGTTGTGCTGGGGCAGTCATCAGGACCAAGTTGATCAAAGAAAAAAAAACTTTATACAGGTATTACATCTTTTGCTCAGAGGGAACAACTGGGCAGTGCACTCCTGTGCACGTGAGACTTCTGGTCCATCCCTTTTCTAACCCCGTGGTGGTAAGGAGCGCACCAATCGGGAAAATCCCTAGCACTGAAAACTGATGCGTGCACATGTACTGCTAGGGAGAGCACGTTTACCTACCTAAATTCTCCAAAGCATAACATGGCATCTTTGTACCCTTTTGTAAATAGAAATGCGTGTTACCACCACCATCGCCACAGGTAAACGTCTGGTTGACTTCAGTGAGGCTACCTGTCTAGGGTCAGAGTCGTTGGAACCACCAGTGTAGAAGCTTTGGGATGACATCTGGGATCCCCTTCTGTTCGATGGCTTGGTAAACTACGGCGTCTGGAGTATTGTCGGACACGCTACCAAAGGAGAAGAAGCGGCATGCTGCGAAAGGGAGTCGCTTAATGGCAGGGTGGCCGAAGTCGCAGAAAGCGGTGTGTCCAACTACGGATCACCGCCACGTAGTGCGCCACTGAGTACACCAGGTCGTTTCTCATCGATGAGGGGGAGCTCCTGGCCGACAACAGGATTGGGTGGTCCAATCCCACGCACGGTGCCGACGAAAGGCGCAACAGTGCACACAGCCATAAATGTGGAGAAGCCCTCTGCAGGCTGCCAAAATGCTGTTCGGCTGCCACTTTCTTCGATGACACCTTGTGTTAAACCAGTTAGGTCGGTTAGGTACAGCCAGCTTGGCTTCGGAAATGGATGACCGGAACTCCAGATGTCCCACTAGAGAAGTGGTCGCGAGAGAAGCGATGGCACCTCGTGTTAAATTGGTTTGGTACAGTTGGCTTGGCTACGGAAATAGATGACCAGAACTCCAGATGTCCCACTCGCGAAGTGGTCGCGACGAGGAGTGGTACCGCGTGTTAAACCGGTTTGGTACAGTCAGCTTCGGAGATGGGATGGTGAGAACTCTAGATGTCCCACTCGCGAAGTGGTCACGACGAGGAGCGATATGACACCTCGTGTTAAACCGGTTTGGTACAGTCAGCTTAGCTTCGGAGATGGGATGGTCAGAACTCTAGATGTCCCACTCGCGAAGTGGTCACGACGAGGAGCGATATGACACCTCGTTTTAAACCGGTTTGGTACAGTCAGCTTGGCTTCGCAAATAGATGACCGTGACTTAGATGTCCAACTAGTGAAGTGGTCGCAACTAGAAAAGCGAGGACACCTTGTGTTACACCGGTTTGGTACAGTCAATTTCGCTTCGGAGATGGAATGGTCAGAACTCTAGATGTCCCACTAGCAAAGTGGTCACGACGAGGAGCGATGACACCTCATGGTAAACCGGTTTGGTACAGTCAGCTTGGCTTCGGAAATAGATGACCGGAACCCTAGATGTCCCACTAGCGAAGCGGTCGCAACTAGAAGCGAGGACACCTTGTGTTACACCGGTTTGGTACAGTCAGCTTCGAGATGGAATGGTCAGAACGTGGTGTTCTCGATCCAGGCTGCAGACCGAGCATGTCTACTGGCTTCTCGACGGCCGCGCATTGGAATCGCCGGCATCGACTACGCGACGTGGTGATACCGTACATGCAATGCCACCGCAATGTCTATGTTGGCCCCTCCACCAATAAACTTTACGGGTTTCTTGGTGCGACCCAGCGCACTCCGCGAGAAAAAAAAAACTCTTCGCGAGAAGGCTGTCAAACAAGCTTTGATTTGAAGGTCGGAAAGGGGGGGGGGGGGGGGGAGGGGGGGAGAAGGATACCCAAAAGGCACATTAGAATATTCATATTTGGCGATATTTTTTGCTCTACACTAAACGGCTCTGGCGTGAGAACTCTAGAAAGTAATTGTGTCGCTTTTATTACCTTCAAAATTTGCAGCCAAAGCTCTTCTGAACAAAAAAAAAATGGAACGCGAACATTTTGTCCTGCGTTTTGCATATTTCCCACTTTGAAGCCGATGTTATCTGTATTTTTCTTACCCATTCAGTGGTTAGACAGCAGTTTTGCATAGTTTGTTTTCCCAAGAAAAGCCAGTGATATGCTATGATATTCAATACCTGAAGAAGCACTTAGGAGGAGGAGGCGGAGGAAAAACTTCATTTCGAGCCATCAACGCCTAAAGAGTCTACACCACAGGTGGTTGTCCGTATAACCCCGTGAAATAACAGATGTACCACAGAGTGGAACCGCTGGGTGCTAACTACGCTGTGGCAACTGCATTTGAGCGTCTTCGTTGTGAACAAATATATTGCGCACTTGTGCGTATTTACAGCCTGCTAACCAACCTTATAACCACCTGCTCATATTTCACAAGAGCTCGTAGTACGGTCACTTCATTTGCTATAAAAATTCACACAAAATTCAAATCGCCTTGAACAAACCTTTAGTGTGTTTACCTTGGGATGAGCGCGACAGAACAGGAACGGCATGAGAGGTGAGCGGGAAAGCAAAGGGGGGGCATTTCCTTGGCAAATGTCTACAAAGACTATCGTCTTTTGACGACATTTGCAACGAAAGGAGCAGATACGCGGCCAATTTTTCCCATCAGAAACACTACCCGAGTAGCAATTCTTGGCATTGCGAGTAAAAAAGCGGACCCTGATTTACAAAGCTACTCGCTCGTACGATATCGAAAAGTAGCTTTCCCTAGCCGGCGCCTCGGCTATCACATCGCTCAGTTTGAAGGTGTTGCGACCCGAGCCGAACTCCGTCGCCTCCGACATACGTGTGGTAGCGTGGTGAGAAGCGAGCGGCCAGCGAATGTTGCAGCCGTGAAGAAGTCCAGAAGCCGTAGGAAAACGTAACTGTTTACTTCACAGCGAGAGATGAGTCGAAGCCAAAGAACAATGCCCCGACGGGCGAGGCTACAGTACAGGACTCGAGCAGAGTGACAGCATTGATTCACTGAGCAAACAGGAATGAATTGCAGCGCTTGGAGGGGTCTTATTTATACCCAAAGCGCTAACGGTCGAAACAAGCGTTTTCTCTAGATGTGCACACGTTACGAACGGCACAGACACACACACCACTCTTTCCAGAGTTCGGGAGCAGTCGGTAGTAGCGGCGCTCGCTGAGTCCGAGAGAGGAGGTCTCCGCAGCGGACGCGGGACCTCCGTGTCCTTGGGACAGGTCTCGCCCCGTTGCGTCGGCACGCCATCGAAGTTTGATCGCGCCGACAGATAGGCGCCAGAGATCCAGGCACGTCGGAGCTTGCTGCAAGCGTGAGTCACCGACAGGGAGGGCCTGCTTGAAAGGCGCTCGTAGTAGAGGCTTCGCCGCACAGCCGAAGAGTGTTGAAACAAAGCCCAGCGGCGGGCTCATTCGTAACAGCTTCTCCACCGGGAGTCCGAGATCCCGATGGATAAGGGTCTTCAACCATTGCCCGGAGGGATGCTTTCGGAGAGAAGTGCTCGCCAGATGACGACTCCAGGCCTGGGCTGTACAACATGCTGGAGCTTCACCGGGCCGGTCACTGGACGAATAGTGGCTCCCCAAGAACGTTTCTGGCTTGGTCAGGCAAGCAACAGAACAACACAGGAAGACACAACCGCATCGCCGGAAAGTGTGAAGACAAATCCACACTGAAGATCTACCAGGCTTTTAGCTGCGATAAAATACGTTAATAACTAATTACACTAGTTATATTTTAGCCCAGGAGTACTTTAGCCAAGCACACAAACTTGAAAGGTGACATTTCGCGTGATTGGAAATGTTCCACAAAAAGAAACGTAATCGTAAATGGTGAAACCTGCTCCAGGAAAAACAATGAAATTGAGAAGGTCAGGCGTCTACAGGCCACTTCTCGCTCTGAGAACTGCGATTTGAGCTCTCGTCATTGCCCCGAGCTTTCCCTTGTTTGAATCGCACCTTAGGTGCGCCAGTTCTTTGAAAACTGCTGCGACCGGTAGAGAGGACATCGGCCTTCTCCCGAGACGTGTCTCGAGCGCGCGGAAGACACTGCTCTACTTTCCATCGCTCGAGCAAAGCGTGCGCTTTCGTTCTCGGCCGCTCCGAGGACCGCTGAGACCCGGCGTAAAGCGTGCGTGCAGCGCTGCCACTTGGCAGGCCCGCATAGGAGCTCTTGTCGCATTTCTTTTGCGACACTGTCGGTGAGCGAGCACCAGAGAATGTTTCCGCTCTTGTTTCCGGCTCTCAAGGCCAAGCTAGGTACAGGCGGCCCGGTCTCAGAAGACGGCTCAACACCAGGCGACACCGGAATCGCTACGTGCTCGACTAGCCGTTGCTGGACATCGAGTATTTGAGTTGCAGAGTTGCAGGTGGAACGCTACCGATTGGCGTACTCATCAAACCGAAACCCTCAATCAAGATATTAGGGATGACGTACCAGGAAAATTGCAAAAACACCCTGCTTTTCAACAGGCTCCAAGAAACCACGGCTCAAATTGTTCGGATGCTGCGTAGGGTAGCGAACAGGAGCCATGGACTAAAAGAAAACGACACGGTCCGTCTTGTGCAGGCCTTCGTCGTCTCCAGAATCGTTTACGTGGCTCCTTATGCGGTTTTGGGGACATCGGAGCGCGAAAAGCTAGACGTCCTTCTTAGAAAGGCATATAAACTCAAGCCCTGGCACTTCCTCCAAGCACCTCTACGGTACGACTCACGGCTTTGGGACTGCACAACACCATCGAAGAGCTCATTGAGGCCGACCTAACGGCGCAGAAAGTAAGACTCGGAGCAAGCCCAACGGGTAGGGAAACACTAGCTACGCTTGGTTACACGGCGCCGCACATCACAGAAAACGCAGTGGACATCCCGCCTGAACTAAGGACCAGAATTCTTGTCCGTCCAATACCCCGGAACATGTCCCCTCAACATCATGAGGGAAGACGCCTAGCAAAAGCAACTGCGCTAGAAAAACAGTACGGAGGACAGGACCACGTCGTATATACAGACGCGGCGGAATATGCCAGGTACGGGGTAAGATTGGCGGCCGTTACCTCCACAACCGACCTCCTTTCCAGTCTGACGCTTCGGTCGTCGAACACCCAGCAGGCTGAAGAGACGGCTATCGCCCTTGCCCTCTCCCAGACAAAGGCCAAAGTAATTATTACTGACAGCCAAGCCGCCTGCCGAGCATACCAAGCAGGTAGGGTTTCAAGACAAGCGCTTCGGGTTCTCCTTCAACGGCCACCGCAGAAGCAGGTCAAATTTGGACCCCGGCCCACTCTGCTCTTCGCGGCAACCAGACGGCACACGTCCTGGCCCGAGAACTCGCCCACCGGGCACCGCAAGAAGAGTCGGAGCGAACCTGGCAACCGCTCCTCACATGCGCCGACATCACCCAACATTATCGACTAGCGAGACAACTCTATCCCCCAGTCACCGATCAGGCCACGAAAGAACAGGAAGTCATCCTGAGACAACTACAGACTAATACCTACGCCCACCCAACACGACTACACGCCATCCACCCTACTTTACGATCCCCTATGTACTCACTGCCAAGCACCAGGCACGCTGTACCATATTGTCTGGGAATGTCAACTGAACCACTGAACCCAGATCTTCCCCCCATCCCCAACCCCACACGCGAGCAGTGGGAGAGTACGCTGGCCAGCTCTTCTCCTGAAACGCAGCTTTTGCTAGCGGAAAGGGCGAGGACAGCCGGCCGTACCAACGGAGTCTTGGACTGAAGACCCCGACCACAAATATGCTCATTTCAACTGTGATTGAAGTTTCTCTCTCTCTCTCTCTCTCTCTCTCTCTCTAGCGATTCGCTCAGTTGCGGCGTCATCAAGTTTAGCTGCACCGAGAAAACCGTTGTGTCTCGACTGCCGGCTCTGCCCCAGCGTAGCTCGGTTCTGAAATCGCGTCCGGAGAAACACCTTTGGTTTCAACGTACTCGTGTTGCCTCCTTTCGCTAACGTCCCGGTTTCGGCTTTCCCGCGGAACGTCGTTAGCCTGCGAGCTGCACGCGTTCGGGTCGGTAGCCGTATTCAAGGCCTCCCGTGAACCAACACGACGACGCTGACACATCTCCGCTCACCGTAGGGGCCTTACACAAAGTGTATACTTACGCTGCCCTCTGTCGTGAGCCTCCGGAAATGCCCCATCCTCGCTATCTGTCTGAGTCTCGCCATTCCTCTCAGAGGTGGCGAAACTATCGTTACTTGAACCCTTCGCAGCGAGCTCAGCTGATTCTTTGCTCGGCAGTTTCTCGAAATTGTACCCCTTGTCGCGTAACAGCTGATCCGACCTGTTCGAGAATAGGTACCTGTATTCTGGAAGAAGTTGTGGGGATACCGCCGCCTGCGTGACAAGTTCACCAAACGGACCTCTAATGCTGACTCTAGCAATCGGCAGGAGCACGTGTCGTGCTGCTACGGCCTGCTTCACCCAAACATTCTGTCCCGTCAGCTGATCCGGTTCAACGTACGAAGGGTGGACCATGTCTACCGTCGCCGCGGAGTCACGAAGAAATCGGCACGGTTTACCGTTGTTACGAATCGGCCAGCGCCGCAGTACTTCCGCACATCACTCCTCGGCTGTGCGGCGAAGCCACTCGTGCGCCTTCGAAAACAGGCGCAATCATGTCGGTAACAAGTTGCGACAAGCCGCGTCATACGCTTCGCTTTGGGCGCATTTCAAAACTTCGGCGGCTACCCGCGAGGCTCGTCTCCACGTTCTTCAAGGACACAGAGGCCCCGTCGATCGCAACGGAGTCCTCCTCTCTTCCCTCTCTCGGACTCAACGTGCGCGGAGGCTACTGACGACTAACGAACACTGGAAAGAGTGTTTTGTGTGTCTGTGACGTTCGTGGCGTGTTCCCGCTTGTTGCGTTTGACCGTTATCGCTTTTGGGTATAGAGCTGCCCAAGCGTTGTAACTCATTCCTGTTTGAGCAGCGAATCCATGCTGTTGCGCTTGCAAAAGAGTTGCGCTTGGATGTTACGGACGCGCTGAGAAAGCCAGAGCTGATACAGGCTATACTCGCTGTCGGGGCTGACGATGAGGAGCTGTCGGACTGCATTGAGCTGATCAATGGCAGGGAGACCGCGAAACGTCAGGCCGCCGAGGCAGAGGCTGAGGCTGAGCGCCAGAAACGACATCATTACTGGTAGACAGCGGTAAAACTGCTCGAGACTGAAGCACTCAACTACCTTGTCGTGCTCCTCGAAAGCCTTTGCCTCTTTGAGCCACTCTTCCATGTTAGCCCTCAGCTTATAGGCGAACTCCGAGTACGACTCGTCCTTAGCTTTCTCGGCTTCACGGAATTTCTGGCGAAACGCCTCTGCCGACAGCCTGTACTTACGCAGGAGGCTCGACTTGACTTTCTCGTATCCTCCGCCTCCTCCTTTGGCAAGCTGGCTATAACGTCGGATACCTCACCTGGCAAAAGCGTAAGCAGCTTTTGCGGCCATGTGTCTCGGCTAAACTGGGCCCTGTCGCACGTACGCTTGAAGTTGACTAAAAAAAGACCGATGCCTTCTCCTACCTTGTAGGGTCGCATTAGGTCCCTCATTCGTAACGTAGGTCGCTCAGTCGCCGCAGACTGCACGCTTGGCGCGCTGCCACTCCCACGCCTAGATCGAGGTGCCTCGATGTCTAGACGCCTCATGCTGTCGCTCCCGTTCTCGGTTTCTTTCCTCGCGTTCCTGTTCTAGTTTTTTAGATGCGACGCATCTCTTGCTCTGGGGCATGTCCCTCCGGCGTCGGCGTCCGCACACCACCTGCGCATGCGCAACTCTCCCCCGTTCTTCTCTCCGACAGCTGTGCGTAACACTCTCATTCCGTCTCATTATCATAACAACAGTTGCACGTGTGCGCTTCACTGCTCTGGGTGCGCGCATGTGTGCGCACTCTCACTCCGTCTCATTGTCATAACAACAGCTGCGCGTGTGCGCTTCGCTGCTCTGGGTGCGCGCATGTGTGCGCATGCGCGCGACTCCCCCCCCCCCCCCCCCCCCCCCGGCTCCTCTCCTTTTAAAAGCGGGAATATATGCGGGGGAGCGCACGGCGCCGGATCAGTCCAGCGCTCGCTCTCGCACTTGACTTTGCTTGACGATACCTCCTTGCAAGATCTTCCGATGAAGACGTGATGGAAGCGACAGTCCCTTCAGCGAGTGGACTGACGTAATCCAATACCAGCGTCAGTCCTAACGCCCCCCCCCCCCCCTGATGCGTCGCATCACATCAGGGTTCCCTCGCGGGAAGATGGGCGTAATTTTCTCCTCGCGTTCCTGTTTCTGCCTCTCGAGCTCCTGTTCTCGTTCCTCACGCTGGCGCTCAGCCTCTGCAGCCTGACGTTTAGCGGTCTCCCTGCCATTGATCATCTTAATGCACTCAGACAGCTCGTCATCGTCAGCCCCAACAGCGAGTATAGTCTGTATCAGCTCTGGCTTTCTGAGCGCGTCCGAAACATCCAAGCGCAACTCTTTTGCAAGTTCCAAGAACTGCGGTTTTTTCAACGCCTTCAAATTCATGGCCGGTCTAGAGTACTGCTTTCCCACTGCTCCAAAAATGTTTTGCGCGAATAACCCACGCGACAAAAACGCACGCCCTACCAGATATCCTCAGAAGCCTGGTAAAACTCAGTGAAGAAAAGTCCCGCACTCACAATTGACCTCCGCGAATTCTGCGAAGTCCGAAGCCGCCTCGACGTCCGTGGTGTTGGCTCTCGCACCGCTGGCTCCAGGTGTTGCGAAGTTGCCATCCGACCGCTGCCAACCAGTTGTTGCGCACGGCAAGGCCGACCCGAGCTGAACTCCGTCGCCTCCGACATATATACGTGTGGTAGCGTGGTGATAAGCGAGCGGCCAACGAATGTTGCAGCCGTGAAGAAGTCCAGAAGCCGTAGGCAAACGTAACTGTTTACTTCACAGCGAAAGATGAGCCGAAGCCAAAGAACAATGCCCCGACGGGCGAGGCTACAGTACAGGACTCAAGCAGAGTGACAGCATTGATTCACTGCTCAAACAGGAATGAACTACAGCGCTTCCCTGAAAACAAGCGTTCCCTCTAAATTGTGCACACGTTACGAACGGCACAGACACACACAATACTCTTTCCAGAGTTCGGGAGCAGTCGGTAGTAGCGGCGCACGCTGAGTCCGAGAGAGGGGAGAGGGGTCTCCGCACCGCACGCGGGGCCTCCGTGTCCTTGGGACAGGTCTCGGCCTGTTGCGTCGGCACGCCATCGAAGTTTGATCGCGCCGACAGATAGGAGCCAGAGATCCAGGCACGTCGGATCTTGCTGCAAGCGGGAGTCACCGACGGGGAGGGCCTGCTTAAAAGGCGCACGTAATGGAGGCTTCGCCGCACAGCCGAGGAGTGTTGAAACAAAGCCCAGCGGCGGGCTCATTCGTAACAAAGGGAACAAACTGCACGCGGGCGGAGATCAATCACTATTTTTACTATACATTACGTACAAACAGCTTCGTTAATATCGGCCCAGTATTTTTCGCCTTGCTGCACACTGAGAATCGAATGATAAAAGTGGTCTGAAACTATAAGCAAGCTTCCACAGCTAAATGATGCACTGAAACATGAAAAAGTTTTCCATCTAAGGCTGTTTTCTACTTTCACAAGAGACATGTGCCGTTGAAAATATTTTACTGTCAAATAAACTAAATCTAACGCTCTACCAAAGTAAATACTTCACTTGAGAATTCAACAAAAACCCAGTTTATTGTTTAGGAGAGGAGCAGTTTCGTTAGCTTTAGCAATTCGCGAAGATGACGGCCGATATTTGTGCGGATTTATTTGTTATTACGAGAAAGGCTGATTTTGGTTAACTTAGCGAGTGAGGCAAAAGTTGCACAAATGTTTGTACCTGCGTTTACAACTCTAGTTTGGTCGTCAAACTTTTGGAAAGGTCTAAAGGATGGAGGTGGCGTTGGGCTAGCCCAAATATGGCCACTATTGGACGCGGCAGTGCAAGTGGTCAAGAGTTTATAAAATATATTTTTTTCTGTGGTAGCTGAAATAGGAATGACAAATGTGAGGCAAGTGCTCGTTTCGCGCTATTTTTTTTTTTAGTAAAAATATTTCCTAGTAAAAAAAGTTTTGCGAACTCCAAACGTTCGCAAGCGCGTGAATAGTTTGTACGCTTCTAATCTCTTTTATTGCATTGAAAAAAAAATGGCGGATATTGCTACCAATGCGGTTAATATTAAACATGTAATGACGACGGCGGTACGGCGCGCTGGTGTAGCAGAGAAACCCCGGGCGAACGCATCCCTGCGTCCGGCGGAGCGCAAGTCGCCGGAGAAGCACGAGCTTCACGGGACAGGTTCTCCAACCTTCGTCACAGGCCGCTCGGAACTTGTTTCGGCGACTCTCCGCCAGGTGCAAACGTCGTCTGCTCAGAGGTACTTTGAATGACGGTACCTGGCGTGTTCTGTGATTACAAAGCTAAAGATTTCGCCATGGTGATTTTAAGAGCATAGACTACTTATTTGGATCAAATTTGGACAAAGAAAAATTTGAGTGCAGTTGGCCTTTAAAGCAACAATGATGGTGCAATCGTGGACTTAAACCGTCGTGATGATCGCGAAGGTTGCGCACAGCTTGTGGGGACAATACGAGTCCACTCGGGGCAAGGAGGCGCGACGGCCTCCTACTTTGCGGGGCGGCGTTGGTGATCCTCACGCGCCTCCCTCCTTTCCTACGGGGCGACTCGGGGCGCGCGAGAGAGACCACGGGAGAGACCGCCTTCGGACGCACAACGCACAGTACGTGAACGCCCTTCTGCCACTTTTGGCCGTTTCTTGCAATGGCCGTTGTTTCCCAACATGGCCTCCGAGATCCCCCGCGCGCGGGGGAATCTCAGAGGCTATGTTCCCACCACCGTGGGCCACGGCACCCACCGTGTCGATTTGCGCATGCCTTGATTGCGTCAGTGCGCTTATCTAGGATGTCCGGTGAGTCTCCGCGCCGTGACGGCTCCTGCCGTCTAAGGTAGCGGACGAGCGCCAATGCCGCCCGGTCGAGCCCAGTGCCCCCTTCCCCTGTTTCAGCGAGCGTCGCGGCCGGCCAACACGGTGCCAAGCCCGAAGACCGGCTGGACACACGCTGACGGGTGTATGCCCCAGGGGCTTGGTGCGTAGTGCAGTGTAGTGTTTGTATCGCGGTTGTCCACGTAATAAACCCCTGTATATACTATGAAAGTTATTCGCTTAAGTCCCTGTGGAGTGACTGACGACGTATACGCGCGGTGAGAGTCGTGGCTCGCTCTCTAACCCGTTGTGGGCAGTCTCTCCGCAGGGCAGTTCGGTGCTGCGCTAGAGCAGTGAGAGTAACGACGGCGCGTTATTCTATTATTCCTTAATGCTAAGGATTGAGGATATGCCCACAAGCTTCGCTACCTCCAAGTCTTACGCGTTAGTGTGAGCTTCCGTCATTTTTTCTTGACAACCTCGGCGATGTTATTCGAATCGTTCCTCATCTTTCTCTGGACTGGGTGGATATGCGCCATTGTCCTGCGGTCCTTCATCACCGTCATCAGTGACCGATATACCCTCGTCTAGGAGCGAAAACGAAAGCAGCCTCGTGCGCGTGACATCATAGGCCGAGGAAGACCCCGATCGAACATCGTACTACGTGGCGGCCTAGCCGCGGTGCCTAGCCGCGGGCGCAGCCATGACCTGGGGCGCCCGGTCGCTGGCCCAGAACGCGGCCATGATCCTCCTGTTCAAGGTGCTGCCGCCTTACGCAGCTGAGGCAGAGCGCAATTCTAGCAACGGAACTGGGGACACCTACACTGCCGTGGCACTGGCCGACAGGGGCAAGCGGGAGAGCATGCCCGACATCCTTATCGAGCACGACGACGAGGGAGCCGAGCTGCCGTACTTTCCGCTGCTTGTCGGCCTCATGGTCATGGGCGGCCTCGTCGTCTTGGTGTTGCTGCTGCTCGCGTGCCACCTACTTCTGCGCCTGGCCGAGTCCATGTGTTCAAAGTACCGCTACCGCCGGCTCCATCCAGATGAATCAGAGCGTGGACACCGAGCAATGCTACGTGCGAAGCCATCGCATGTGTTCACCTACGTTGACTTGTCCTATAACGAGTGCTCTCACGCGGACCACGACGAGGAGGAACGCCAGGCGCCGCGGTTCGGTGTCAACTTCAAGACGGCCGCAAAGGTCGACGGGAGTGACGGCGACTTGCGGCGGGAACAGCAGGGAACACCGACACCCGCACCACGGAGGAGCCAACAGCTGAAAATGGGCCTGACTGGTGTCAAAGAAGAGGCCACGAACGTGGCGGCCGTGCACCAAGAGAGAGCGGAGGAAAGCGCTACAAGCTTTCAAAAAGCAGCCGCTGTTACCGCACAAAATCCGGACGAACCTCCTAAAAAGAAAATCTGCTCGCAGCCCGTGTCTCGCGCACCCAAGTCTGGGAGCGGCGGCCGGAACGACGAGAACGGGTTCAACACCTACGCGGAACAGTGCACGCAATTCAAATCTGTTGCGCCGGAGTTCGCAATCAACGTTCGGGACCGTTTGGTGAGGGGCCAGCCACATGGCGGTATGCCATCCCCGAAACGGAGTGGTTTCGCCGCTGTGACGGAAGAGGTTGTGCCGGGCGCGTGGGCCGAGACAAACCAGGCGTACTACCCTGACATAGGTAACGCAGGCTCGCGTGGGTACGAGCGCGCATTGGACAGTTCTTCAAACCCTCCGTACAACTTATACGAAACGACTAGCCAGACGCAATCACTGGAAGGGACCAATCCGTCCCTGCCCGGCGGTTCTATGTCGCAACAAACTTCGACACATGAACAGCATGGCACCAGTATGTCTGGCCACGGCCGCTACGAACAGCAGGCACACGGAGAAGCAGGTAAAACGGCTGTTGTATCGGCCGCGAATCTTCCTTTACAGTCTAATATCGAATCGGAGTTGCAAGACCGGCGCGCCACCATTTTGGCTCCCAGTAGACATGAGGTGCCACCTAACACGCTCGCGGAAGCTCCGGAAGCTCCGGCTTTAGCTTATACAAGTCCATCAACACCCTCCCTTATAACTCCAAGTCCAACTGACGACGAATCAGGCAATGAAGGGGAGTCTGCAGTGTCGGCGCAGGAGTCACCTGAGGTGTCTGATACACTCGGTAGACCAATACATCTCGACAAGACGTTGGTCCTGCCAGGAGTAACTTCGTCGCAGACGACAGATCAAGAAACTCCTCTAGAGTCACAATCCAGCGAAATGCGAGTCCAAGTACCGAAGATGATCGCATACTTTGATAAGCCACCAACGGTTCACCGATTCAGGGCGAAGTTAGATGGCAGCAGCACAGATTGCAGCGTACCAAACAAGCCTTGGTACCCTGATGTTCCGTCCGAAGCTTCGGCCAAGAAAGATATGTTGGTGCCCTTGCCCTCTCCGGGGAAAGCAGCGGTGGTCGACGAAAGAATTCAGCTGCCTGCGTCCCCACCAGAGCAATTACATCTGAAATATCCGGATAAAAAGTCTGCACTAGCAGTGAAAGCTTTGCGGCATGTGAGAAAAGAGCATGACGTCCCGAGAGGCCAAGACACAACAGAGCCGTTTAGCGTGGACGAAGCTTCGCAACAGCGAACCTCTGGGTCAGAGGTTATTTCAGCAACCGATATGTCGTCCGGCCAAGTTGAAATGGTGAATTCGCGGTCTAGGTCTTCGTTCGTTCTCGCTCACTCCCAGCCCTCAATGGAAACTTCACCAGTTGCCCCCACCGAATGCTCTGCGTCCACAAATGATCTGCATGTTGTAGAGGTTATTCCTTCGCTGAGCCAACGAAGTGTTGACGTCGTCTCTATGTACATGTTACCAGCGGGCGAAGAGCATGGTCAGGCCGCGACTCATGTTCAGACTCGGCCGAAGCTGACAAAGGCAGGCGCGGTGCTTGTGAGTCCAACTGATGCACCAGGGTCTCATAAATTAGTACCCCTCGATTCCAATTCCCACTTGGATGAAATACGACTTCCAGGCATGGCAGCTGATAAGTCTTATGGACCTGCATACGCCCCGCAGCCTGCTCTCGCAGAGGAGGATGGATCCGTGCTTCATCCGGCTCAACGTGAAGTGATCGCGGAGGACACCGCGGTGGGCGAGGTGCAAGCATACAACACTGCCGAGGAGGCCGGAGGCAAGCAACGGGGAGCCGTCGTTTCCAAGCGCAACGCAGCACTCACGAGAAAAGAAAGAGTTCCGCCTGCGACGATAAGCCCTTACAGTGGCCAAGCTAGATTGGTTACGAAAGAGCCACTCGAAGTTAATTTGGGTACTAAAGTAACAGACATGGAGGCGCAAATGAACAGGAATGGCATGAAGGAGGGAAGTCCTTTGGAAGCAAACACACCCTATCCTCTACAAAACCAGACTCCAGTTCCGGGTAGAGATGGCGTGGTACTTAGTCGCGTCGAAAATGAAGTGCCTTCACATAAAACCAGCAGCAGCGTCCTCGAAACAGGGTTAGCAGAACGGAAGGCTCTCGTGACACACGACGAGGAGCGAACGAAACTTCCTGCAACAGCTCCGCCTCCTGTTCTCGTGGAGCCAGTTCCTTTTCCGAGCAGAGATGATGCGGTACTCAGTCGGACATATAGCGCTCTGCCTTCACACCGCGACGAGGCTGGCACCGGTGTCGTCGAAACAGAAGCCGTTGGAAAGCCCATTACCCCTAAACAGCTTCAACCGCCCTTTCTGCGGGAGGGGGAGTCACCCTCGCCCACGGTCGCGGAAGGGCGAATTTTCCACACTCCTGTTTCAAGTGCTCAAGACCAAAACAGCACAGCGGTCGTAATTAGGCGGGAGGAGAACCCCGAAGAATACAACACTGGGCCCTTCAGTGATTCCAACAGGCGGGTCTCTGAGTGCCCTTCAATTCATCATAGCACGAGTCTCGACGATCCGAGATTTTCTGGTCACCAAGTCAAGTTGTCGCAGAAACCAAAGAGCAGCAGTTCCTGGGTCGAGACTTCAGAGTCACACCTGCAACCTTTGAGTTCGATGCACTCGCTGCGTTCTTCAGCAGAGCCCCCACACCTTAACAAGGATGAACGTATTGACAGTTTGACCCAGTCTCCAACGAGTATAGATGTCACAGAAGGCGAGGACCATGCGAGCCGTGAGGTAGTTTCATCTGGACATCCACAATCTGTCTGCGAAGATGAGCCCCATCTGCTTCAGGTTCAGGGTAGCACTACCTCCCTTTCGACCAGAGATCAGCCTGCCCCTCCCGATTCTGCAAGGCATGGGCCTGTCTCATTAAGTCAAGCACAACACATTCTACCGAATCCAGATAACTTGCCACATACAAAGCTTCCCGAAAAAAATATTCTTTTGGACTCTTCTGTCGTGCCTCCATACCGCCGAAGAACGCTATCTGGCGGAAAACTACCTCGAATTGACAGCTTTAAGCCAACAAATCCCCTACATAGTCTAGGATCATCAGGCAGCAAAAGAAAAACCGACTTTTCTCAGCCACCAGTAGAAATTTCAACCGGAGGGAGGTCGATAAGACGGCGCCAAGGTAAAGCAACGTCAACCCCTCACCATTCTGTCGTGCAAGCTGAGCCAAAGCCTATAGTGAACGTCAACGCTGATAAACAAAAACTGTTAACGTTAAAGCCCCACGACAGCGGACAGGTTTCCCTTCTCCCACACCCATCGGAAAGTGAACTTACTGATCAGCCGAAGGCGTGTACAATCCAGCCGGTGTCCGCTTCACAAAAAATGCTAACGAAAGGTAGAGACGAGCTCCTCCCCGCGCCAACTGATGACAGCGCGGCAGCTACACAAGCCACTGTGAGACCAGTGGAATCGAATGCCTTCGTTGAGCCGCACGAGGAACACCATGGGCCGGCACTCCCCGTGCAGTCGCACGCCGCAATCTCGCAGCGGGAACCACCCTCAGTTCAGTTAGCGGCCACTCCACGCACGTTGGAAACGAGAGACAAAGACGGGCTAGTCATTGCCCCAAGCAAAAGTTCGGACGCAGCCCCTCGCTCAGTTAGGCCGAGCGAGAAGGCTGGATTGGACACTTTCGTTCAGCCGGACAACAACCGCTCTGTTGTGCAGTCAGGCACAGAAATCTCGCAGCAGCAACCACCCTCAGTCCAACCAGCGGCCGCACCACGCACGTTAGAAGCGAGAGACAAAGCTGGACTCTCCCTTGTCCCAAGCGATAGTTTGGCAGCAGCCACTCTGGAAGTTGGAACAAGCGAGGGCTTCGAATTGAGCACCTCTGTTCAGCCACACAAGGACCGTCCCGTGTCTTCTGACGCCGAAATCTCGCAGCGACAGCCATCCACAGTTCAGCTAGCGGCCGCTTCAGGAATGTTGGCCGCGAGCGACCGCAAAGATCCCGTTGATATAAGTGATAGTTCGGTGGCAACCACTAGCACAAATAGACCGAGCGAGATGTCCGAATCTAATACCTCCATTCAGAAGAGCAAGGATTACCCTGTGCCCTCGGTTGCCGATATCTCGAGGGAATCGTCCTCACTCCAGAAAGCGACCGCCTCAGGCACGTTGGTGGTAACTGGTGACAAAAGCGGGCTCCCGGTTTCTCTGCACGACGGTTCGGTGGAAGCCGCTCGTACGGCTGTCCCGAGCGAGAAACTCGAGGAAGACACGTCCTTGGCTCCACACCAGACAGACGTGTTACAGACGGACCCGACCAACGATGCCCTTCAGGAGAAGCGCACTGACAAAGAACTCACTGATGTCGAAAAACCGTCAGCTTCAGACGATAAAACTGAGAAATAGAAAAAATAGGGTTATCCCAACCGGGTTATAAGAGCTGAAAACCCGCACACCGATCTCTTCTAAATCTGCAATCTCTCACAGTGCTCCTTGAAGAAGAAAAAAAATCGATGTCGTACTGACGGATACAACTCTCACTGGCCGCTTGGATCGCCAGTGTGTGCCGGACTGTCACCACGGCTGTTTAAATTTCTAAGCAACTGGATCAATGATCGAGTCACACTTTGGTGCCACGCTTTACACACCAAAGCTAAGAACTTGCGGCTTTGAGCGCAGTCCTAAGGAAGCTTAGCGTTTACACGCACTATAATTATATATGCATTTTTTTTTTCATACCGCACGTGCATCTTGGTCGATATTGAAGACCAAAAATATGCCGTATATGAAATGCTGTCAGCAATATGTCGACAGTGTGAAACGCAATTATTAAGGCAGCTGCGCGATCAAATATGTTTGGGCACAATAAATGTTATAGCAGAAAACCAAGAACGGTGTTGTCGCTTCATAACCACGCACAATACATTTGTTTGTTCCCTTGGCATTAAACTAACTTAGCTAGCAATAAGTCAAACAACCTGCAACAAGTATGTATTCTACACATTCACAACTATATCACAACCAGGAACCATAATTTGAACCACTGGCTTTTTCCGCAATTTCTACGTTTTAGTCCTGAGCGTTTGCGACAGCTTAAAATGCGACCAACCTTGCAGGGGTTTGTCCAGAATTTCGGTTCTGGGAAGTGTTACCAGAACGCGGAGGGGTGGGAGGGGGGGGGGGGGGGGAGGGATACGCTTTTAGTAATATATAGATATACACACGTCTATGGCCGCGAGGCCCACCACTGGAGAGGCCGGCGCTGCGATCGTTTTGACGTCACTTGTAGGATCACCGTTCCTATCTTGCTGCGTAGTTGGCTTGCAGCGCGTGACACTTCGCTTAGGAAGCGCGTTCTAAAAGTGTTTTCGTGTTAATTTCCTTCGTTTGAAGTTAATTCTCAGTGCTTCAAGCGCAGTTCGACCTCATGGGGAATTTATAACCGTATCAACTGTGGTAGATTACCCGCAACCACCATGAGCGTGGTGGTGTACTACGTATGCGACCGAAGCGTAAGCAGCGGCTTGTTTCCCCGATCAACAATGTGGACTACGGCGATCGCCGAGTGAAGTTTCTAGATTTCTCTTGTTTGCAAGAAATGTATAAAGCAGGAAACCGTGAAGCGTTAACTGCTCGCAGAAGCACACGCTCCCGCCGTGCCTGCCCGCACGGCCGACGGTGCGGCTCGAACCGACGCAGCTCGCGGCAGCAACAACAACAAAGAAGTTACAGATTGGTGAAAGTGGATGTTAGTGTGATGAAAAATTCTGATAGGTAGTGTCATCAGCTGTGGTTTTCAAAGCGATGCTCAAATATCTGCCGCGATTTACGCCGACCGGCCGCGGAGGTCGGTCCCGGCAGCGCCGGCCCGTTCACGCCGGTGAGGCGAGCGGCCGAAGGATGGCTATGCTTGCGCGCAAGAATCGGCCGAGGCCGTGCAGGTATCTTGATCGTCGATCGCTTCAACGGAAATCACCGCGCTTACAGAGTTTCCAGCGCGGTGAAACGTTTTGTTAGGGGCTGTCACTCGCAAGTCTAACGGCGATGAAATATATTCTGCGACGTCAAGCCTAAAGTTCTCAACATCCGATTACGTGCATCCGAAGCCACAGAACAGGGAGGATTTTAGAGAAGCAAAGGTCTAGCTTTGCCTGTAGTGCCAGAAAAAGCGTAGTGGCGGCGTCGTGAACTACCCAGTACGCCCGCTTGATGGCGCTGTAAACACGGCTTTGTAAACATGGCGGATGCTTTTTGCATAGGCCGCTTGAGCTCCTTAATAACATGGCTGCCCTCGCACGGCGGCCGCCGGCTCGCTGCTCCACGGCCGGACTCGACTCTCCTCCTCCCGCGCGCGAAAGGGGCGTCGAGTCCGGCCGTGGCTGCTCCTGCTGGCTCCTGGCTGGCACGCTGGTCGCGTGTTTACTTGCGCCGCGCTAGTGAAGTGATGTTACGCCAGGTGACCAGATGGCCTCGACTGGCACAGACCACAGTGAGCAGCAAGTGAGAACAAATCGTTTATTGACATCCGCAAGTTTACAGAGGCCAGGACATCATTTCATTTCGATCGCTGCAATTGTACGTCGCTTTCGTGACATTTTTTTTTTTGCCATAACAACTCGTTCACTTGCGCTAAGATTTCGAACGAAGGGCACAAATGAAGTATTGACGGCGACAACGGTTTCCTTTGCACCGTCTTTCTAGCGGAGTGCATAACACTCACCTTCTGTTGGAAGAATCGAATATTCTGGCCTCGACAGCTGCCTTCCGATGCGGAATTTCCCACATTTGTCATTCCACAAGCACTCAATTCCCGTGTTTTGCCAGTCCTCTCAACAACTGATGGACGCAAAAGCACATAACAGCAATAACAGTCACGAAACCGGTGCTCCGCGCACATTGAAACGGTCGGCCGTTGCAGCGGTTTCAATTTGAATTGGCGGCTTTGTGGTTGCGAATTCAGAAACGAGGTGGTGCACCAGTCGGCTGTTCGTAAAAAGTTGCGTACATTTTTGCTCAACGGATGTTTGATGCGGAACTTGTTAATAGTATTTTTAAATAACACATTGTAAGCGAACTGTGTGGGCTCTTTGAGTCACGGAATGAATGTTTTGTATTCTATACCAAAAGTAACATTTTGCCTGCGCCGTCTGGTGGGCTTGATGGTCGAAAACAGCGCTTTAGATTGGTCACTTGGGGCGTCGATTTTTACGCCGCCTATAGGGAAGACAGGGAACGTCCAAGCTTGAGAGGCCTGCCGAAGCCGGCTGCGAGCTGTTGAAGGCCCTCCCGTCGCGCACGCGCGTGTTGCGTTTGGGTTCCTCTAACTTCTTGGGGGCCCCCAACGCTCGGCTCTCCATTCTAAATCTCCCCAATTACCCGAAATCATTAACGACGTGTTTCGCCTCGTACGCAGGCTCGCCTTCTGTGAGCAGTCGTGAGTTTCGAAATTGATGCTTGAGAAAGGCCGGCTCACTTTAAACATACAAAACACGCTGCAATTATAAATTACCACGCCGAACACCTAACGAAAACTAAATATAGCCTTGTTCAGACCCGCGCGAAGGCGTTAAAAACTCGAGTTCATACCGTTCATACATTGCGGACAAGTCGCGAAAGTAAACATCAGCCGTGCAGAGTACACGCTACGGCAGTAATCGTTAATCAAATCCGGGCATGACTATAAAAACATCGTAGGGGAAATAGGCACTGATTAAGGCAAACTACAGACCATAACAATACTTTTAAGCATGTGCAGCGAAGCAATCCGATCACCGTTCTCGCGTAGTCATTCATTTACCAGGCAATACGAGCAGTTCGCGTGGCGAGATCATAATTGAGCGACGCGTTTCCGTCGCTGTTACAAGGTGTTTCCTTGCACACGCATGTACCGACACAAGTATTTCATAATGAATTTACAGCGTACTTTTCTCGGCATCAGTTGCATCGTCCTTGGCGTTAGCTGGCTGCGTAGCTGTGGGTCGCGATGGTACCTAAACGCGGCGGTGTCGCCGGGAACAAGCGAGTTGCTGATTGCTTGCTCGAATTATTTGGTTTACAGACAACTTTTTTGGTAATTTGCATCAAATCCACAAGGAGGGGGCGAGACGGTGGCCACAACAAAAAAACACGCTTCCGCATACGCACGGGAAATGTGTTGTAGCAGACGACAACACGATTCGGCGTCCTACAAGTGACGTCACTCATAGGTGGCGCCACGGTATGTCCTCGAGGCCAATCACCGAAAAGCGGGGATGCGCTCGAGGTGCTTGCGCCTTTATCACGTTGTTTTAATTAGATAAGGCTAAACAGTTTTTTTGTCCACAAATGTTAACGGGAAAGCTACAAATTCGCTACTGAATAACTTAAGCAGGCATAGAATAGAGATGGGTGGAGGTAACTTATTGGAAGAAAGCAAAGAGGTCGGCCTGAGCAAGTACGCTGTGGCTCGCAGCTCTACACAGGGGAAAAATGGGGGGGAAACATGTGATGCAGGGATTTGTACCCCCCCCCCTGCCTTCCCCGAACACCTCTCAGAAGAATTTCGACCCCCCCCCCCCAAAAAAAAAAACCACTACCGCGAGTTCCCCGCCCAGGGATTTACACCCCCCTTCTCCCAACAGCCCCTTTACACCCCACAGGACGTTTACGAAACTCCCCAAAATCGAAATTCTGTATAAACCACTGGAGTGATGAACTGTGCATGATGATGGAGAAGGAAGAAGTGATGCGTATGCACAATAATCACGTCGCACTTTGGTCGGCCTCAAGTCTGGCATACAGTCTAGTACTATTTTTAAAAAAATCTGTAATTCTTCTTTGTAAAAGCAATCTGATCGGACATTGCGGACGAAGTACATCAGTTAGCGTTTGTATTACGACTCTTGACAGCGTCAATCCAGCATCTTTTGCTGTGAGATTAAAAATGGAGTTGGTACTTTATTTCGACTACAACGCAGGTGAACGAAGGACAGGTGGCGGATCGAGGGCTCGTTTTCTTTGTTCTTTTTTCCCGTCTTCCGCTTTATATTTTTGTCTTTTATGCCACAACTACTACGCGTATAATTAAAAACCAAAAAAATAACATCCCTGTGTATTCCTTCCACTCGGGCTCATGATCTGTTGGTTTCTTTGGCTGTGTACAGTGAAGGTTGCGACAGGCAGGAACGAAGGAATGCTGTATCGAGGGCCAAGATGTATGTCGCCGTCGTCTGGACTGTAGCCTTACTGCAATCGTTGCCCCAAAATTTCCGCTGTCTGATGGACAGCCTTACCACTTTCGTTGCTCCAAAATTTCCGCTGAAGATTGAAATATCGTCGCCTCCAAATTTCCGCTGCCTGCTGGACAACAGCAATACCACTTTTGCTGCCTCAACATTTCCGCAGTCGGCTGGAGTTTATCCTTAGTACTCTCACTCCCCCAAAATTTTCGCTCTCGGCTGGACTATACCCTTGCTACTTTCGCTCGCCAAAAATTACCCACTGTCGACATGTGCACTTTCGCTTCCCCAAAATTTCCGCTGTCGGCTTGACTATAGTCCTTGCTTATGCCATTTCCCCAAAATTTCCCCTGTCGGCTGGACATATAGCCTGACTACTTTCGCTGCCGCAAAATTTCCGCTTTTGGTTTGACTATAGCAGGGGCACGGCCGCTGGATGAAAGGCGCACTGACGCTGTCATTTTTAATTTTGTTCCGACAAAATTTCCACCGTTGGCTGGACTGTAGTCCTTGCTAATTCCGTTCCCCCAAAATTACGACTATCCTTTGAATATAGCCTCACTACTTTCGCTGCCCCAAAATTTCCGCTGTCGGCTTAACTATAGGCCTTGCTAATTTCGCTCCCACACAAATACCGCTCTTGGACTTTCGCTGATACAAAATTTCCGTTGTCAGCTTGAATATACTCCTTGCTTATTCGGATCCCCCAAAATTATCACTGTCAGCCGGACTGTATATAGCCTCGCTACTTTCGCTGCCTCAATATTTTCGCTGTTGGCTTGACCATAGTCCTTGCTAATTTCGTTCCCCCAAAGCTATTTGATTGATTGATGATGTGGTTTAACGCACCGACGCTACACAGGCGATGGGGCGCGCCGCAGTGGAGGACTTCGGATTAATTTTGACCGCCTAGGGACCTTTAACGTGCGCTGAAATCTCGAACACACGGGGGTTTTCGCTTTTCTCTCCAAAATTTCCACTGTTGACTGGACTATACCCTTGCTGCTTTCGCTACTCCAAAATTTCCACTGCCGGTTGGATTATAGCCTCAGTACCTCTCGCTGCCCCTAAATTTCCACTGTCGGTTGGACGCTATACCCTTACCACTCTCGCTGTTTCAAAATTTCTGCTGTCGGCTGGTTTCGTTTCCCCCAAAATTTCCACTCTTGGCTGAACTACTTTCGCCACCCGAAAATGTCCACTGTCAGCTAAACATGCTAATTTCATTTGCCCAAAATATCTACTGTAGGCTGGACCATCAGCTGCGCTTGATCAAAAGGGATGCCGAAGCGGCCCGAGCTCAAGCATCATGGAATGAGGACGCCTCTCTGAACCTTTTCCTCGATTTAATTAAAGTTCATTCTCTCTCTCTCTCTCTCTGGATCATAGCCTTACTACTTTCGCTGCTGCAAAATTTGCGCTGTCGGCTTGTTCCCCGAAATTTCCACTGTCGCCGGGGCTATAGCTTTGCTACATTTGCTGCCGCAAAATTTCCACTGTCGGCTGGACTAATTAAGGCCTTAATACTTTCGCCGCTCCAAACTTTCCGCTGTCGGCTTGACTAGTCCTTGCTAATTTCGTCCCCCCAAAATTTCCGCTGTCGGCTGGACTATAGTCTTACTACTTTCATTGCCCCAAAATTTCCACTGTCGGCTCAATTGACTATATAGTCCTTGCTAATTTCGTTCCCCCAAATTTCCGCTGTGGGCTAGACTATAGTCTTACTACTTTCGTTTTCTCGAAATTCCCGCTGTCGGCTGGACTATAGGCTTAATACTTTCGGTGCTCCAAAATTACCTACCACTTTACTTACTTTCGTTGCCTTGCTACTTTTGCTGCCGTAAAATTTCCTTTGTCGGGTGGACTATACCTTTGCTACTTTTGCTGCCCTAAAATTTCCAGTCGATAGCCTTTCGCTGCTGCAAAATTTTCGCTGTCGGCTTGACTATATTGGCGGTGAGATCTTTGAGTGGCGCCCCCTGGCTCTGACGTCGGCTTAGGGATTCGCGCCGCTGTCGTCTGCTACGCTCCGCTTGTGAGGGGCAACAGTGCCTGGGCTAGAAATCGGCCGCTTCGTTGCTGTAGTGCGTTAAAAAGCGTATTTCTAGCGACTCAGTTACTTTGCCAGCTTCTGACGCATCTGAATAATTTGAAGCTGTATCCCCCACAAGTTTGCAACACACGAAGAGATAGAGAACAACTTTCTTCAGAGTATCGGTCATAAGATCGTGTGTAACTCGTCCTTTCTTGCTTATTCGCGAGGATCAGCGATCAGAGATTCTCGGTGAGTATTCAAAATGCGTAGGCTTCCCTGCAGTATTTTTGAGATGCTTTTATGAAGACTCAACAGTCTAATACTACGTAAGGTCCCTGAAATTTTAGGGACCTTAATACTACGTACCAAGCAGCGGCCTCTACAGGCTCATCGCACAGCAGGAAATACAGCGGCTTTCTTCTGTTTCTTTCGTTGTTGTCTTGTATCGGATTAATGTTTCTTGCTTTTTTTTTATGCCCAACGCATTAATTTTTCTGCGCCGTCACCAACTTCTTATTAGGAGTTTTCGGGATGTTTGGGAGCCTCACAAAGGTCGTGTGGATATTTCCTTCATTTTGTATGGCATACATTCCCTTCTTCACAAATTGGCTTTCATTACGGCTGCGTGCAAGAAGGTGCATATCTGCAGCGTGCTTTGTTTATTCACATGCAAATACAATGAGAAGGTTTGTGCTACGCCACCGCGATCGCGCACTAAACAACGTGGTCCACAGTTCGAAAGCGGCTTTTGTGCTCCGAATTTCTATCGTAATTATATCGTTATCATAACGAACTGACTCTCAACTTGAACAATGATGACATGATTACGGTGTTGAAGGCATTATATACTCGCTAACTAACGTAATAAATAGTATACCTGCATATATTACAAGACTCGAAACCGAAGAAGTCCAAGTAGCTCTTTATTGCTTTTCAACCCTTCCAGGCGCGAAGAACAAATCCTATTCTACTCGGGATGGCGTTCTATGATTTGAAGAAAATTACTTTTACTCTCTTGTCCTGGACTGAGGACCCGGCCCACTAACCAGATCGATTTAATTGTTAAACAAAGTTTTCCCCTCCTCCTCTTACTCCTCCTCCTCCTCTTGAGTGCAGTTTTCCTATAACGCATATCCGAATATCGAGAAGATATGGCTGTGCAAAATGTTCCGAAATATCCCTCCAGGTCTTAACAAACTATAAATTTGTTACTCACCAGGTCTTAAACAAACTATAAATGTGTTACTATAAATTTAACGAAGACGTGACTCGTTTTGCTCAATAAACCTCCATACTGGTTAGATGCCTGGTATAGAATCAGCACGCGCGTATATACACACTGGGTTATTTGGAACTCAACCTACAGTTTTTGCAGTCTATGTCGGCAAACTTTCATGCCTTGACAACGTAAAGTGATGTGACAAAACGCGTTCGAGCGTTCGGCAAGGTTGCAAAAACTGTTTTACCTTATATATGATTACCGGGAATAGTGATGCCTTCTGCCAAAGCCGACAGCCCTGAAGGCCTAGAATTTGTTTTGGTCTTCCATTTTCAATGTTGTCGGTTATTAGCAGCTGACGGTTCCTTTCGTTCGAATGCTTACATGAGAAGCTGACGCCTAGCTCCGACTCTTCACGCTCCGCACAGGACCGGCTTCGCAAGGAATGGGGTGGCGCCGGCAATGTTTCTACCGTAGCGGTATCCAAAACTATACTTTAATTGACACCATGAGCTGGTGTATGCGATTTTAAGCCTATTATTATGATAAAAAGTTACCCATACGCGAATTCTGGTGCGGACAAGCATCAGACGTTGACCGAGCGCAGCAGGGAGAGCGATCCTGAGTGAAGCAGACGACTAATGCGAGAATCCCTAAGCTGACGTCACGGAGGCGCGCTTCGCAGCGCCGCCTGTGTTCGCGCTCACCGCCAATAGTCCTTCCTAATTTCGTTCCCCCTAATTTCTGCTGTGGGCTGGACTATAGCCTTACTACTTTCGCTCCCCCGAAATTCCCGCTGTCGGCTGGACTATCGGCTTAATACTTTCGCTGCTCCAAAATTACTTACCACTTTACTTACTTTCGTTGCCATGCTACTTTTGCTGCCCCAAAATTTCCACTGTCGGCTGGACTATAGCCTTGCTACTTTTGCTGCCCCAAAATTTCCAATGTCGGCTTGAATATATAGCCCTTGCTAATTTCCTTCCACCATATTTTTGCTTTGGGCTGGCTACTACTTTCGTTCACCCGAAATGCCGCTGTCGGCTGGACTATAGGCTTAATACTTTCGCTGCTCCAAAATTACCTTCCACTTTGCTTACTTTTGTTGCCTTGCTACTTTTGCTGCCGTAAAATTTCCACTGTCGGGTGGACTATACCTTTGCTACTTTTGCTGCCCCAAAATTTCCAGTCGATAGCCTTTCGCTGCTGCAAAATTTCCGCTGTGGGCTGGACTAGTCTTACTATCGTTGCCCCAAAATTTCCGGTGTCTGCTGGACTATAGCCTTGCTACTTTTGCTGCCCCAAAATTTTCACTGTCGGCTGGACTATAGCTTTATTACTTTCGTTTCCCCGAAATTCCCGCTGTCGGCTGGACTAAAGTCCCTCGATCGGGCTGGACTATAGGCTTAATACTTCCGCTGATCCAAAATTACTTACTTTTCTTACTTCCGTTGCCTTGCTACTTTTGCTGCCGTAAGATTTCCACTGTCGGCTGGACTATAACCTTTATACTTTTGCTGCCAGAAAATTTCCTGTCTATAGCCTTAATACTTTCGCTGCTCCAAAATTTCCACTGTCGGCTTGACCATATAGTCCTTGCTAATTTCGTTTCCCAAAATGTTCGCTGTGGGCTGGAATACATATGTATAGCCTTGCTGCTTTTGCTACCCCAAAATTGCTTACCACTTTCCCTACTTTCGTTGCCCCGAATTTACACTGTCGCCTGGGCTATAGCCTTAATATTTTTGCTACCCTAAAATTTCCGCTATAGGCTGGGCTAGCCTTACCATTTTCATTCTCCCAACATTCCCACTGTCGGCTGGACTATTACATGTAATTTTTCGCTGCTCCAAAATTACCTACCACTTCCCTTTTGTTGCCCAAAAATTTCCACTGTCGGCTGAACTATCCCTTCTCCAAAATTTCCGGTGTCGGCTTGACTAGTCCTTGCTAATTTCATTCCCCCAAAACTTCCGTTGTCGGCTGGACTAGCCTTGCTGCTTTCGCTACCCCAAAACTACTTCCTACTTTCCTTACTTTCGTTGTGCCAAAATTTCCTCTCCTCACGAGCGGCCATAACAACTTCCTCTCTGCAGAATAAGCTTTAATTTCATCATCATCATCCTCTGGTCGTTCAGCCGCACGTCACTAAAGCGCCGCGGGAAAGCCCACCGTCGCTAGCAGAGATAGCCGGTGTATTCTGCGGCGGTCGACCGCACGCGCTCAAAGTGGGATACATTCGTTGGCCAACAAGTATAAACTCATTGCAAAAAAAAAGTTTAACGTGTTTTACGTGGCATTTCTCATTTTCAACAAGGAAAAATTTTATGTATCCGAGTTTATAGAAACAACTGTCCCTTTGCGCTTGCAGATTTCCAAATACTTCAAAAATTCATTCAGAAGTCCTAAATTTATAGCGCTATTATTAGATTCGATGCTGAACACACACACACACACACACACACACACACACACACACACACACACACACACACACACACGCGCACACGCACACGCACACGCACACGCACACGCACACGCACGCACGCGCGCGCGCGCGACACATTTACTCAAACAGGTTCGGTATACTAGCACATTTTCAGAAAAAGTGCAGCTCCTTTTTAATATGAAAAAATCGCACCCTAAAAGGGGGTCTTTCTCAAAATTCATAACGAAATAAGGGAAGCTGCGTACCCTTTAAACAGCGTGAGAAGCTCACCTCCCGTCTTTTTCGCACAAAGCCCCCCAAACTGACCGTGCTCCCGCCGGTCCGTTTATGCCCTTAAACAGATGGTGGCGCCACCACACTGCAGCCAAAGGCAGAATGTAAAGCTCGCTCATTGAATTGCAGAACAGTTTTGTGGCCAGTAAAGCATCGAAGGACTGTGGTTATACGCAATGTTCACTTACACCTTTTTAAAAGGCAATTGTGAATACATTTTGTGATACAACGTTTGTGCAATACATACATGTTTTGAGTGAAAAAATTGCAGGGAGAGCTGCTCTTGGTGGATTTTAGTGAGCACGCAATGTTAGTGAGCCCGTCAGTCATAACCTACGCAAACCTCCCCGTCACGTATAAGACCATAGAATTGCAAGAGGCCATATAAAACGCTATGTGGAAAAGTGAATGTAACAGCGAAAATGCTACTCCTAGGGATGTTCCCTGATGCAAGGGATCATGTAACCCACACATATCCCCTGTAGTGCTGTTTTCAAGGAAGTGCACGGCAGCAAGTTAGGCTTTTAAAAGTTAGGCCTTTAAAGCAAAGGCCGAAATAGCTGCAGACCTGCAAGTTATAATGTAACCGCCGTCTGGGTGGCCAAATTTTGATCATCCAAATTGCTTTTTTGATCTCTTGCTTGCTGCCCCTGCATACTTATCAATTCTTCCAATTGTCACAGCGTATACTGTGCTCCGCTTTTTGCTGCATGATCCTTATGAGCCAGATGCAAATTTTGTGAGATATTTCCAGTCTGTGAACCATATGTGGTTTGATAAAATAGATGCTTTGATGCACTGAAGCTTTAGGAAACCAACCGGACATTATTCAACCTGCTCAGCTACTACATGACTTCAGTTAAGCAAGAGGATACTCTACCATCCCAAGAGCACAGTATCATAGCTTGAAGCACTACTGCAATGGAACTGAAGCACACCTTTGGGTAACCCTAGGCGTAACCAGCACGAGACATGATAGCTAGCACCACAGCTTAGCTTCAGAAGTGCCAATTTTTCATTGCTGTTTACTCTACTGTGCAGGGGCATCTTCAGTGATTATTCTGTGGTAAGTACCCTCGAGCTAGAATCTGATAATGATGTTCGGATTTGAGAGCACAACTTGAGTGCGTGGTTTACACACGCACACACTAACTGCACAATTTATTTTTTGTGTGCACACTTAGTCTAGCATGAAATAAAATAAAACAACAGATCTCGTTATGACTTCAAGCGTATTAAAGCACAATTGCAAGCCCTGTTCTTCAGCTGCTGTCACAAATAGCTCCTGTGAAGTTTCCGAAGGGTGCCGTCACCACCCGGTAGAGGCGACGGGCGACGTGTGATGGTGCCTGGCAAAAATATGTGGCTGACACTCTTCCCCAGTCACACCCACTGGGAACCATTCATTCACCTTAAATACGTGGCAATGCAGCAGCCTAGTGTAAAAAGAAAAGTGTTCTAATTTGTGTTTTGCGCCAAAGGTAGGCAACGAGGCATGCCATGGCACATTTTTGTCACCTCACAATGCGAGTGTGAAAATGAATTTTCCGTAAATTATTCCTGTCCCTCACAGTTGCTATCCGTGTGTTAATGAATGCTTTTACACGCCCGCTCCCAAAGAAAGGAACCAGGGGGTACTGGGATAATTACTGTACAACCTGTATGAACCTTGTAAGCACTGCAATGCTTACACAGTGCATTCTAACTGAGAAATCATTACATAATGGTAGATAGTTAAACGTACAAACTAAAGGACAATCACTGCCTTCCAGTTATGGCAGCTTGCTTCTTTCGGCCTTCGGAGGTGCAGCAACAGACTTCGAGATTGTATAATCGTGATACATTGAAATACAAACAACGGAGCGCGTGGTTTTCAGTAAAGGCTGTGCATCCTGGCGACAGGCCACGTATACGCAGTAGGAACAAGTTACAAGAGTTTGTGAACAACCTTGGTATGGAAAGACCATAGTCTTTCAATAGTCTGTTCGGCACTCTCTGCACGAAATAAACAAATAAAGGAATATAGCTGTGCGCGCCGTTTTCGCTCGGCACAGCAATGAAGTTGGATAACACTCACGTGAGCAGGCGCTGAATGCGATGGTCAGACAAGCCAAAATGCTCACACGCTGAACGATGGTTTTTCGATACCAAGGTTGGACACAACGAACCCTTGTAGCTTGTTTGCACTGTGCATACGCGGCTCATTCCCAGGATGTGCGGCATGTACTGGAAGCCACGCGCTCCGTTGTTCGTATTTCAACGCGCCACGATTGCACGTCTGTGAGATGCACTCCGCTGAGCCATCCTAGATCGCTCCCCACTGGGTGGACACTGGCTTCAAATTATAGTCCGCAGCTTTGTCTGCCCTAAAAATTTGGCCGAAGCTGGGCACAAGTGCAAGCCATTAAAGCTGCTGGCATTCAAAATGTAGCGACCATGGTGTACAAAGCTGCCATCTTTGCCATCAATAGAACAGCTGCCCTTATGAGAGTGTTTCCTTGTAGTGCCAGTTCAACTGCATGCGTACAGTCGATGTGGCAAGAGTTTTCAAAGGAGCTGGACACGTGTTTATGAAAGACAAGCCTCTTTATGGATCAGAAAAAGAGCTCTTGACATGTATGTTTTTTTTTTACTATATATACAATCGGAGGGGAGATTCGTACACAACTCTCCCTTCAGTTTTGGCTTCTTGGTTTGTGAACCATCTTCGCAGCAGACATCTCTAGGCAAAGCATAATCGCAGGCAACAATTCATCACGCCCGTCCTTACGGCAATATGGCATTGACCGACCTAATAAAAACAAAAAAGTCTCTCAAATAGCACAGTTCCTCTGAGCAATAAAAGCTGAGAGTCTAAAGAAAAATCAGAGGAAAAAAAGGAAAAAAAAAAAAATATGGACAACAGTGGTAGGGACAGTTAGACTTGACAAGCACGGCTCATGCCATGCACACACTCATGCGCGCTATTTACAGGGCGCAACAAGCAAGAAAAGGTGCCTCTTCAGAGGCGCGGCACCTGCTACGTTACTTGCATAATCATCCACAGATAGAAGATTTTTTTTTTTTTTTCACGATGTGTAGCAACAACTTAACAATGAATACATGCAGCCTAACAATCTAACACAAAAAAAAAAGGCGTCTAAACCATGTTCCAACTTCAACGATCTCCTTTGCTTACAACAATTCCTTCCACTGTCTTCTCTCTCGTGTGTACGCGCAGCGGGTCAACGCCACACCCCAATACTTTTCAAGTCGGGAGTTTCTGCAGCTTATTAACCCACAGTGGTGAGCTTTATGCACATGTTAAAAAAAGAAAGAAAGAAAGGGAGCAGTAGGGCACTGTGTGGTGCCACTTTTTGTGCACAGGGGCGTTTCTCCCGCCGCATGTCGCTAGCTCTGCTGTAATGGAGTGTCCACACAACACGGCCATTCAGGGACACAGTGAGGGGGAAAGACACAGCGTGGTACTGGGTGCCCGTTCGTGGCAAGCAAATGTCCTCGGCCATGGGCGCAGCACCAACGGGAAGAGGGAAGTCTTCAGTGAGGCCTCAGCTTGTGGTGCTTTTCTCACGTGCCAGGCAAGAAGACGTCTGTCCCCAAATGGTGGGAGGTTGCTTCTGGGCATAGCCCTTTTCATGGAAGACAGCAGAATATGAATGCTGCTGCTGCTGCTGCTTCTTCCCCCCTCCGGGAAAGATGGGGCAATGTGCTGATTTCCTGTTGTCGCTTTGTGTGGCTTCTCAGGGCTCCTCGGAGGGCTGGCCTTCTGCTGCCGCCGCTGCTGCTGCTGGGCTCTGGTCGCCCCCGTCCGCGGCCCTTCCGCCTCCACCGTCGTCGTCGTGGGACTCCTCCGACTCGTTCTCTTCGTGCACGGGAAGTGAGGTGGCCTCGGAGGCCCTGGTTCTGTCCGGCCGCTCCATGCCTGCAGAAAAGGGAGGAAAAGGTGAGGGGAGAGAATGGTGGCCCCTTTTCTAGGAAGCTGCCGAGCATGTGAAACGCAAAAATAAGTCAGCCTGCGAGCAAGGCAGTGCGGAAGCAAGCACACAAGGTGCCATTTGTACCTAGCACGGTGCACAGAGCACTTCCTTGTTGGCTTAATCCCCTATACGAATGCATTTAGTGTTAATAGAGAGTTATAGCAGATCGGAAAAACGGTTCTGGTGTGGTACGTGGTACCCGTTACCGGACCGTACCAGGAAGGCTCATTTTAAGAGTTATTAGCAGACCGTAACTACCGGACATGCTACCGTGACTGGGAGCGCGACTGGGAGCGACTTGGGTTGTATGTCGTTTGGCAATCCTTCGCAAGTCTGTGGAGTTTCCTGTGGTGAAATATCAATTTTCAGTTCTCAAAAGCCCTAAAGGCAGTATTAAAAAAATATATCCAACGCCCCTACGGAGATTCGAATTAGTGACTGCATGAACATAAAGCCGGCAATTTGCCTCTACGCCATCTCAACAGATGGCGCCAGCAGGTCAAGCTGGGCTCTCAGTGCGTATTCGGCTGGCTGCTTCTAGTTTTTCGTTGTATTTGAGAGTCCCTCGCACTGATACCACCTGTTCCTCACTCGCCTATTTGTAGACGGGCCCCACGTTGCTGTTAACCTGGAAGAAGCTATCGTACATGCATCGCTCGACGACACAAGCCACGACAGTTGGGTCAGGACTGTGTTTTGCTTGCTGCTTGATCTGTCAGAATCGCGCGGATTTCACTTGTTGCAACCTCATTGTTCTTAAACGATCGCATATTTGCAATCCGCTCAACTAGGCATGAGCCAAGCGTACAGAACGACGGACACGGTACATCTCGGTACCGTTTGGCCAAGTCGCTCCGGTTTACGGTAGGGTTCTGTGCATGCGTGGTGGTGTCCAGACGGTAGACGTTACCGTAGCGGAACCGTTTTTCCGATCTGCTATAACTCTCTAATATCTGGGTAAGGGTGCAGGGCAGTTTTTACAGTGAAGGTGTTCGCCTCTAGCCTCATTATACAAGGACTGCGCACACTGCGAGGGGGCGTTCCTGAGGTAGTACACGCTCACATCACCCGAGGCACAGGAGAGCATGGAGAGCACGTAGTGTCGGCGCTCAGCACTGCATTAAAGAAGCAGAGGTGAGGAAAGGGAGTGTGGCATCGATGGCGACACAGACGCCCCTGCCGCCAATCACATGGACACCACTGGCCAGCAAGACAAAGCTGTTTCGTGCACTCCTTTGGGCTGTGACCCCAGTCAACCGTGTTTTGTTTCATGAATGCCTGCAGCCCAGTCAAACCGATAATCCACCCCCATATGAATTGTTTGGCCCACCAATTTTTACAGTGCTCAGCGAGTACTGTACCTGCCATCATGACGTCGGATGCAGAGACTAGTTAATTTCATGTAACTTCTTTTCTTTTTCCTTAATGAGGAACATGAAGCAAAACCCTGGCCTTCCTGGACTAAAATTTGTTTTCGGCTCTATCATTGCTGGTTTGCCTTTCTGAATGTGCTTACAGATTTTCAATTTTTCCCATTCTTCTAAATACGGCAGGCGGCACTGCCAGTTTAAAAGTTGGTCGTTTCTCCAAAATGGCTGCCGGCTCTCCCATAGGCAAAATTACCTGATTTCCAAAATAGCAGGCAAACTTTATCACCATTATTTGTGTTAAGAAAAATAGAGCAAAAATGAGACCTTTATGTGAAGTTGCACTTGAACGAAAGTGCGGTTTTCAGGGTAAACTTAAAAGATTTATTATTGCAACACCTGGTGTGTATATGTGTGTGTGTACACGCTGGTGTTTGTAACAATCTACCCTATCAGAGCTTTATCTACCATCCTTTTACAAATACAGGAAAGGATGATTTCTGCAAAGCATAAGCTATTCGAGTCTGAACCTGTTTTTGCTTGCTGTGACATTGTAATATATCTGCGTCGCTGCCGGCCTGTATTTATTTTCAGTGCCATGCCATCAAACATCAGCTGAATGCCAGCCTCAGCCTCAACTCTGATCTCCTCTTTTCTCAATGAAACAACTCTGAAGCTGCTGTGCAGTTCAGACGGCAATGGCACGCAGTTAAACAACTCCTTACTAACAATGGCTGGTTGACTTAGATGGAATCGCAAAATATTCCTGCGCTCTTTTTAGTTGCCACTTCAATGATGCATGCATGACACTGCATGCTAAGCTGCGTGCAGCCTCTCGAGGTAGGCTTACCCAGGGGCTTGAGAACCAGGAAGGAAAGGATGTCCGACAGAGAGATGATGCCCACGACGTGGTCCTCATCATCCACGACCACCAACCGATGCACCTGGCAGGGCGCAATGGAAGGAACAACACTGGTTACACTCTGGCCGAGGGGTATTCTCTCTTAGTTTGCCAGTTAGCTCAGTGAAGCACCTAGACACTGTAGGCACTACACCATCATGTGCAGCACTGAATTGTCACTGAAAGAAGTTGAAGAGAGGTTGCTTGTGTACGGATACAAGCATTCCAAAGTTCGAGGTAGCACATGCTCAGTTTTCTTCAATGTTAGTGGGCCCAGCTTCGATGCTATGCTCCTTTTTCTTAAAGTCGGCCAATATTCCGCAGCCCTTTGGTTGCATGCCCCTAAAGAATCTTCAAATTGCCAAAATTAACACTATTTCTTTCGTGTGGCTGTTTTACATGGGAACCATGAGGAGTTCAAATCCCCCTGCACATCACTTCCCTGAGCTAACAAATTAGAAGGCTAAAATTACTGCACGATAAACCTGATAACACGAACAATTAATGGCCCCCTTTTGTGTAAAATGTAACAAATAAGACATTATTTTATCAACTACTCAAAAAGCTGTAAGTTAGTGGCCATCTGGAATTTTTTCACTTCAAGGGAGGTCCCAAACATTTCTAGAGGGTAGTGTTTTTTTTTTTACTTGGTTGTACTGTACATTTCACACGTAAGTATTCTCTGCGGGGGATCCCCACCTTCCAAATGCAACACTTTATCGTGGCAGGAAAGTGATCTTTTTTGCGCAGCTACAACTTAATTTAAGAAGCCGAACAAAGCTTCAAAAACAGTGCACAAAACTTTGACAAGACTTATTTGGCAGCTGGGCCGTCAGCGGCAGGACTTTGTTGTACATGGTAGAAATAGTTGCCACAATTAGCACTTACCAAGTAGCCACAATTTTAAATGAGGGGCCTAGAAATGTATGCGAGAAGCTTTTATGTTGTCATATTCATTCCTTGTTTTCCCCGTCTTAATAGTCCTACAAACACCACAAAACTAACTTAGAACACCACTACGAGGGCATAATAGTTCGCCAGCCATCTATGCTATAAAAAAAAGTCCTACATACTTTATTCAAAGGTTGAAAATATTAAAACCAACAGAAATAGGGACTTTGCTATGAGGAAATGTGGTTGGAGCTTCCCAACATTGACCCTCTCATCTTTGAGGGTGGGCTCCATTACCATGAGTAAGGATTAAAAATAATAATAAAATCCATATGGATGCGGCAGAGATAATCTTATCATCCACCTATTCTGCACACAAGCCGTTTGTGACGAAAACACGTAGCACAAAAATAGTACCTCAGCTTTGACGATCCTTTCCATCACCGCCATCAGCGTGTCATCCAACGTACACTTCAACACACCTTCAAAATACTGTAAAAGAAAAGAGGATGCACAGGCCAAGTCAGCTTGCTGCTGTCACGGTGTGGAAGTCTGTTATAAGAACAGTGTTGATGTTCTGAAACTTATCAAGACAGTGATGAAAAAAAATTCCTGCCACCTTTGACAGCTTAGTTTCAGCCTCAGCTGCAAGTTCCGAAAATGAAAGATGGTTTTTCATAACAATACATGTGACAAGAAGCCCTGTGTACACTTTAGAGAGTGCTTTGAGACATGCCACACTTTAAAGAAACCCCACTGAAGACCGACTGAAGCAGAAAAAAATGATGTACATGAACTTCTTCCATTTACTTCCAGCAAAGCTAAAAAGCCTTAAAACATTCATGAAGCAGTAGTCGGGTGAAAATCTACACCAGTCATTAAAAAAAAAAAAAAAAAAAAAAAAAAAAAAAAAAAAAAAAGAGAGAAAGAAAGATGCTAGCTTGTAAACTACAGATACCTGCAAGACCGATGCTGAAGAACAGTGTCACCAGAAGCAAACGCAGCATGTTTTTGTTCCAAAGCAAACACCTCACCTGATCTCGATGCTCTAGAGCTTTCTTGATGGTGATGTCCAGGTTGTTGTACGTCTTCTCGGCTGCCAAGTTCTGGATGGGCGAGGATAAAAACAAAGACCACAGGTATTAGCACATTCCTGAAAACTAAGGAAAAGAAAAGTGCAGCTGAGAGCAACCACCAGCTGATTGATGCAACATAGTCTGCCAACGAGACAAGTTTTGGGCCTCAGGACCAAGTTCAACGCATTGTATTGGAGAGGAGGTATCAGAAACACAAATAGTATTACCTTGAAAGTACCGTATTTACACAATTGCAGGTCAACCCCCCCTTTTTTTTTTCAAGTTTGACAATCAAATGTGTGGGGGTCGACTTAGAATCGAAATCAAACTTTGTCACAATGCCTGTAACGGCAAGAGAAATGAGAAATAAGGGATACTACGAGCTGGGGAAAGCGTAACACCCTCGTTTGTATGGTTACGGTCGAAGCATCGCGTTTACCATTTGCATACATTGCAATAAAGGTGATGCCAACTTTGAATGTTGGCGCTCCCGATCTGTGCCCTTTGTCCACTGTACCTAGAGCCGCTAACCTTCCACAAGCGCGTTAAGAAGTGTACTAAACGTGATACGATTCTGTCTACGTCAGCGCCGTGCATTGATTCAAGGGATTCGGTAATATACTCATTTTGTATTTTAGAGACGAACAAAACGCTTCTTGAATGCGAGTAACGTACTCACGAATCAAAGGACATCGCGAGCGGCCACTTCTGTCAGCCGCCATGTCGTTTGTTTTGATATCGCGCGGCAGTGGCCGCTGCCGGCAGCTTCGATGGTTGTCATCTCACAGCGAATGCGCTCTCATAATTGGGAATAAAGTTTCCCGCTCAACCCATAACGCATGGTTATTCCGCATGCTTATACAAAAGCCTTACTTTTTTAAAATCTACTGCGCACACCACAAGCGTACGGCTCTAGTGGGAGCATTGATCATTGATGGAAGAGCCGCCGTATGGGGGGTATTGCAGTTGACGGAAGTGCTCCTCTTTGTGATACGATTTTCTAGGCGGCCGCGTTGCCACGTGCTTGTGTCCCTTCTGTGTTGTGCTGAATCCTCCCGTCTGTCATGAGTGCCCTGCGCCCGAAGAACTCTCTTGGCGCTCTTTCACAGCAGCGTCCAAACGGGCGGCTTTTTGCACTAGCATTTTTTTTTGCGAGATGCAATTTTGGGGGGGTCGACCTACATTCAAGTCGACTTACACTCTTGTAAATACGGTATTTCTTTAAGGCATTACGGTAAATACCGGTAGTCTTGTTATCAACCTTCAAATTTTTATACGTGCAGGGACATATTTAGAACCAATCTCAAAAATAAAATGCTTTCACCAGAAAAGCAGGAATCACAGTCACTTGGACGTGATTCCTCGCTTTTAAAACAAAAGTGCGAGATGTTCAATAAAATCTTCATATCCTGTTACAAGGTTCTTGAGACAGAATAAAAATATGCCACCGGTAGTTGTCATGATTGGATTGGTTACCCGACATACCTAAGCTGACAAGGGGCGTTGGCACTAAATAGCGTTTTCGTCACCACCGCCCGAATCAGTCCGCACTGTGTACGACGTCTTATTGAAGAGAGAGGAAGCATTATTGCAGAGAGACTGTCTACCCCGCGTCAATCCCACAGTGCAACTCTCAAAATGAGATGACGGCAGCAAAGGATGCGACTTCCCCAGTGAAAACCGTGGAACTGGTAATGGGTGAGCTACGTGGCTCGGGCACTCTGGTGTGCACAAAAGGTCTTCCCATTGGAGCGGCACAAAAGTCTTCTCGCCCTCGCGGTCACGTGGGCAAGCATCCAGGACAGCTTCGAGCATTGGCTATATGTTTTGAACTGTGGGTTCCTGATTGGACCAGAATTTTGGTGTTTAATTCCCTAGGGGGGGACCAGATACTTTTGCTGTGAACAAAAAGGCGGTGCTGTGCACTGCAGTGTTGCTCATGGCATCCAAACCTGTATACTCATCATGTAAATAATTGTATAAAGTCTTCTCCTTCATCAGCAACGCTCGGTCGCCTGATCAACGTTTTGGAACACCAGCCATGCTACCGAAATGGAGACCCAAACCCGGATCCACGAGATGGTAAATTTGGGCCCAACTGAAAACATCACTGCCAAAGAAACATGCCACTGCTACCCAAGAGCCACACCTGCATGCTCACATGTGACGCATACCCTTGTGTATGTGTGATGTGCGAGAACTGGCATGGACTGATCTAAGGAAAAAGGACATCTGCCCCAAAAGTCTGCCATGCACATACCTGCCATACACATTTCATGCACAACAAGCCATATATGCCCACACCGAAGGATCAACTTACAAGTCGGTGGCATATATGAACACAGGATATGCTATGAACACAGATTCGTTTGCTTGCTTTTTCAGTTCCTCGCTTGTTCAGGTTATTATCTTGTTCCATTCATTCAATGTTTCTCTCTGTCTGTCTCCCACACACACACGAGAGAGAGGGGGGGGGGTGAACTGCATGTTTACCCCCCCTCTTCCTTCAAAACTATTCAATGCACCAAGTGAGCAAAATTTTTTTGAGAAAAGGGACGGGGAGAGGAGGAGAACTGGAGCACTGAATGCTATACTTGCTCCCAATTGAGGTACACCAAGAAAAAAGGCTAAGTAAAAGAGACAGACACGAGTATCCAAGTGCTTGTGTGCCTGTGAATTACAGTAGCTGTAGTTTTAAAGAAGTACAAAAAATGATGCCCGCCCTTAAATAATGCATACAAAAGTCATAGATGCTTCAAGAAAGGTGCAAGAACCATGGAAGAGCACTGCACGTACTATCATCGGGACTGAAACGTGAAGAAAAGCAAGACTCACAATGACGTCAAACTTGGCGTAGATGTCCACCACTTTTCCCCTGTCATCCACCACGGGCAATGCAGACACCCTACGCTTGATGAACTGATTTAGGGCCACAATCAGCGGTGTGCTGGGTTTAGTCTGATGGGGGAAGAAAAAAAAGGATTCACCAGGTCAGAGACCACACCATTTGTACTTGTACCACCCCACATGAAAATGAACACAGTATTTCCAGCTGGAAACGGTTCTTTCCAGTGTTATATCCCGCTGGAATACGTGGTCCACGCAGGAAATGGTAGTTCCCAGCTGGAAAGAACTTCCAGTCTAGCTGGGAATGTTGCATTCCAGCGGGGAACTCATTTCCAGTAGGAGAAGATTTCCAGCCTAGGCTGGAAATTTCCAACATATCCAGGCAACATTTCCAGCCTAGGCTGGAAATGTTGCCTTCCCGCTGGAACTTAGAGTTTCCAGCTTGAAAGAATTTCCAGCCAAGCAGCACACGTTGGCTTCCAGCTGAAAATGGCATTTTCCAGCTGGCGAGAATTTCCAGCCTAGCAGGACATGTACTCCAGCAGAGAAAAATTTCTGCTCCAACTGTACTTATCTTGGGAGGAAGTTGCCAATGGGTCAGTTGGTAAAGGTAATTTTACTTTTGGTCTTTGAAACGGCCAATCATTTAATTATTTTCTTTTGTGTGATTTCAGTGGAAGATATACGATTCGGAACATGTCATGTGAACCAGTTCCTGCTTCACACAAAGTCCTCGAAGCGTCGACCACATTATTTATTTATTAGCGGGGGGTTAAACAAGTTAGTGAGACTCATTAGAACAAATTTCTTCTCTTTTATGCATACCTCAAACTCGCGACCGGTAAGGACCCCCGATACCCATGCCCGATACGAAAAAAAAAACATTTTTACAGAAAAGACGTTGGCAACATTGCTCATTCGAAGTCTTTTTTAAAGCCAAGTCAAGACACGTCAAGCCAATCAAAGTTTGTGTAAAATGGCGGTCAAGTTAGCTGTGAGCATCACGCGGGCTAAGAAACGAGTCAACAAGATTAATTACATCATTAGAAAGTGTGCTAGGCGGCTTTTTACTTGGCGGAGTGCGCACATTGTGTAGCCCAGTAATGTGAATGGAGGTCTGCAGGGCTCCTAATTACCGGGAAGGCGTGCAGGCCTTACTTGTCACAGCCGTGGTGGACAATGAAGAGGTCGATTTGTGCTCCGCACCGTCTTTGTTCTAAGACGATTGAAGTGCAGTCATCGCAACGGTTTCATTGTGCGTTTATCTCGCATCGAGTTTCGACGTTTACTGCTCCCGTTACCGCGAAGGTAGGACTTGTTTATTACCTGTCTTTTTATTGCTTGTAAGAACAGATCAGGGCCTGTATACAAAATGAAGCACTAAAACTGCACGCGCGCGCGCACACGCACGCACACACACGTAGACAAGCAACTGTGTTTGTTTGTGTCCACCTACAGCTCTATATTCTGTAAGTTGCAATTCACCAACTAGCCCAACACCACATTTGCCTGTTTTAAGTTGCCTAATGCATAATAAAATCTTTTGCTGTACTTTCCACTCGTGTTGGCTTTCTTGCTGCCTGCGTGACCGTTGTTGTGTAGAAATTCTTTCGCAGTAATTTAGGTGAGACTGTTTGTTCTGCCTAGTTTTTTAAATGCGGATGTACTTGCATGTTCATTATCTTCACTCGGAAGCGCTTTGCCTTAGTACAATGTTCTTTTCTTGCACTGTACTGTGCGTCCCATCTGGGTACGTAACCCAAGCCCTGAAAAATACTAGCAGAAAATGCAGCAGGAAATCGTATATTTCCAGCTGGAAATGCAGCCTGGAAGTCCAAGATTTCCAGCTGGATTATGGAACCGGAAATCTCTTCCAGCTGGGAAACATTCCAGCTGGGAATGCGAAATTTCCAGCCGGAGTTTCCAGCTGGATTATGGAACCGGAAATTTCTTCCAGCTGGGAGACATTCCAGCGGGAAAGCAAATTTCTAGCTGGGATATTTCCCAGCTGGAAGAGATTTCCAGTTCCATAATCCAGCTGGAAATGGAAACTTTTTTCACCTGGGACAAGCCTTTTCATTTGGAAGTGTAAACTGCCAGTCTGTATACTTATATTTGTACATACAGGGGTGAGACAGCCCAAAGAGATTTGGGAGCAGTTTGCAGAGCAGCAAAATTTCGATTTTGGAGCAGAAATAATCTTGATTTGGAGCATTTAGGGACATTTATTACATCGTCTTGTGAGCTTAAAAAATCATAATTTTAGCAATTTGAAAGGTCAAGTACACATTCAAATCAGTTTTGAATACACAGAACACTGAAACAACCTTACGTGAAAGAATTTTTTAAGTGTATCACAAAGTTCTAACTGCACTACCTAACTAGTGATATTGTGTTGTGGCTGTACGCAACACTAACAAAACTGCCGTTAATATTATCAAATTTAAGGGATCTGCAATTGTGGCATGTTTTTTTACCATTTCAATGCTAAAATTATTATTTTTCTAATCCCAGGTTGTGTTGTACGAACGAGTGTAGTCACGGCAGCAGTTGAGCAACTTCGAGCTAACAGTCGCATAGCCCAACCAGCCTACCCGTTGCAGTCCGTGGGGCGCACGTTCACCCCATGGTCTTTTGAGTAGCGTTACTGTTTAGCCACCTAGATTTTGGCATTAAATTTCACTTCGCATACATCAAGTGTTATTAGTCGCGTGCTATGGCAACCATGCAGTCCTACAGCCATTGGGCGCTGCCTGAACAGGTCGCGGCGCCGCAGCACAGCCCGCAACTTTCATGTCGACCGTTCCACCCCCGAGGCTCGCGATCCCGCTTTGAAGCACAGCAACACCTCAGCATTTTATAACACCACAGTGAGCCAAAAATTTCACTTTATGAACCCGATTATAGATGCACGCACCGTGTTTCGCACTCCAGGACAAGCCACGCGGAAATCTTAGGCCCTACATTTCAATGAACTTTTTTCGAGCTGCGCAACTTCTCGTAATCTCGCACCAATCTCAAACATAACCCCGGGTTAACGTCACTGTTCAAAGCCACAACTGATAGAATTAATAGACTGGAACCCAGCTGATTGCGTAAAAAAAAACCAGGGAAAATATCGTCGATGCGCACTGAGCGCGTGAAGTAGGCAGTAGCAGCCGGATCAGGCGGTAGCCATGTTTGTAGCCACAGCGATGCGCAATCAGGAAGGCCGTTTCAGCGAACCAGGAAAGCCAATCGTGTTTTAGAAGCTATCGTTTGCTTCATTTCAGTCTTTCTATTTCTGCCATTTCTGTGTTTGCAATTGACCAACAATAAAAGCGGTGACCAGGATGCACGAGGCTTTCGTACCCCTGCCAGAACTGACATCAGCATCAAAATCCGTGCCTTTCAGGCTCTTCTGGAGCAGTTTGGCGCAGGAAAATAGAATTGTATCAAAAAGGCGCAATATGTGCAGCTGTCTCACCCCTGTACATAGGGAACACCAGTTGCAGAAAACATTTGCAAAGGACTTCATTTTGTTAAATCTTAGAAAAAGACAGACTCGAGGAGGCAACACTCAGAGGAAAAGTGTATGAACTTCGCGAAGTACTGAACAAACCTTCTTTATGAGTTCTATTAGGTTCAAGCACCCTTCCCTACTGAGTTACTGTAATGTTCAAGTAACTGGGTATGGCTGCTGGAACTGTGCGGACAACAATGCACACTGAAGCACCAATAAGTGTGGGTTGTATTCACTGGTGAGGCACACATGCAGGTAACCATGTGAGTGCACCATCACTGGTTACGTCGCGCTCCATGAGATGGTAGTACTTGTCCGTGCTAAGCACATGATGTGTGTTAGACGTTCCAAACTGTACCTCACCGAACGCAAAGTAATGCCTCGACTCCAATGTGAGTGTGATTAATAACATATCTATTTACACCACCGTTGAGAATCAGGTTGAAATGGAGCAGATGACGCATGTTGGTGTTTTTTTTTCTTCTGCGGCGCGCGGGTGCAGAGGCACAAGCCGTGCCATGTCTGTGGCCGTTTCTGGTGTTGCCAAGCGAAGAAATTAACAGCTAAACTTTTCAGTGAATACAGTCTATGTCCAACAGGCTTCAATTAAAGCTATTTGAAAAAAAAACATACATTTGCTGTATAACACAAAGGGTCCAAATGACTGAAATGAGCTGACCTGGCAGCGAGGGAACCCCATTACTTGATATACAAATGGAATAAAGCAGGAGCATGAGCAGATCAAAATTGCAAAATGAAATTGCCGACAACTTTATCCACTTCTGGAAACAAGCCAAGTGTCAAGAGGGCTGCTGGTGCGTCAACTTAACGAAAAACCCACCGCAAGGTCTCAAAGACAGATAGACTTGTCAATATAGCTTACGAACAACACTTTGCTACACAGTAAACATGTTCACGCTGAAATTCACCTAAACTTCCACTATGACTCCCCAGCCCAATTTTGGCGAATTTGTGTTACACTGGCCGGATATTTTAACAGCCCACATCTGGTTTAGTATTTGAACTCAAAAGTAATTCATCAATAGCGAAGATAACTTTCAGCTATAATGCTCAAATTTACTACCTACACATCTTTACACCCAATATTTAGTGTAACAGTCAGCCACCTCACAGGCTGTCATAGGCGTGTGCTCAATAATGAAGGCCTGGGAAACTCACCGTGGCGATATTTTCATACGTCCCAATCTTGAGCACCCGGAGTGTGTGATCCAGGTAACTGGGGTGAGGCAACTCATAGTACTGCATTTGAAAAAAAGAGGAAAGGGAAGATATTCAGGGTTAATTCCTCTTCCGAAGAAATTTGTTGAACACCAAATGTGACGACAGGTCTATTCATGACGCCATTGTAATCCACTACCAACTCATCCATGAGTGTCTCTTATCAGAACCAGGATTGCGCTACCGATACTCACTGCGTCACCTTTGTAAAGAGAATACAAGCTGGCATTCCACAGGACAACTTCACGACACTGCTACTAAACCCGCGCTATGTTTCTTGCAGTCTACACTTTGCCATTTACTTCAGCAGCGCAGCAAGCATGTGCCACCCGCATTACGCCGCTGGTTCACAGGCCAAACTAAATGAACATGCGACAAGTAAGCCCCAGGCAGACTGAATTTTATCCAACCCTAGCGCGATTGCTGATGTGACAAAAGATTGCACCTGCTGGTAACGTTACACCTTATGCTAAGCGGTCCTTTGGCTGAACCGTATGGAGGCTGTGTACGGCACTGTGGACACTGGGAACACCTACGAGCAGGCTACTATACTAGTGTGGCGGAAACAACTCTTCCAAGTACGGTGTGGTTGGTATGACCATTCGCAGTACTGTCTCAATGCATTTTCAAAGCTGCTACTCACATAGAGAAAGAGGAAGCGCAGAATTCGCTTGTGCGTCAGCACGTAGAGCACGTTGCCTGTCTGGGGGTCAATGACTGGCAGTCGGTGGACCTTGTTGTGGATCAACGTTGTGATGGCATCGCAGAGGCTGCGCATAAAAAGCAGAGCATGCAATGCGGTGAACAGAAATAATAGCAGCGGAGCACGACGCATGCAAACTGTAGACAAATCGAAACCATATAGAGCGTTTTGTGTAATGTTCAAAAGAATTAATTTAGTTTTCAGAGATTAGACCAGGATGCCAAGGTGGCTTACAAACAGCAGAATTTGCAGTTAAAACAAGCAAACAGTTCCACTACCCTTTAACTGACAGGGTGCAAAAAAAAATCCCCTTTAATCAGACAGATGCATACGTACGATGACGAGAACAAAACCTTTACCCAGTCTCTCAAATTTTTTTCTAACAGAATTCTACTGTACAATGTGGCGACCTAGTAACAGTAACACCACAGCCACAGATGCCTTTGAAATCTTGCTTCTTGAAATAAATGAGCACCCGTTATTGTTAAAATATGTAGACAAGTTTCATTGTTGCAAGTGAGCTGCACCGACATGATCTAGCATCATAAAAGCCAAATTGTAAAAAAGGTGACCAGATTGAAACGCGTGTCAAGGAAAGCGAGACAAAAACTTTGCATTGTCCATGTCCTTGCAACATCGCACTTTGAAAGAGTTAACTCTTTTGAGCCCCGCTGCAGAAGACCTCGTTTGTGTGTGTGGTAGAATAGGAGAAAAATCACACCTTGCATCCGGTCCAATGTGAACCAACGGCCTTGAAGTGTCATTGAGAACTTCTGAAAAAGAAAATTATGAGAAGACAAAGATTAGAAAATGCAATACAGCATAACTAAACAAACAAACAAACAAGTGAACAAATTCCAAGATGCACTTCGGCAAAAGTACAAATGTACTTTTACAGCACAGCAGAACAGCAGCCCTAATTCAATGCACATTAACTCGAACCTTCCAGGCATTGCTCATAGAGATTTCATGAGTGAATGCTTCTTTAAAGGAGTACTGACAATGAACTTCTATGTTTTTTTTTCTATTCCTTTGATCTATATTTACTGGCCTTCAAAGCTGTGTAAACGATTAACAGTTAGATAGAATCCAGTAAAAGTCAGTTTCGACTTCCAGTGCTTCGAGCCTAGGAGGCAGGTACACAAGAAGCATGCCATGCTAATGCCAACAGACTGCACTGATTGCTCTTGCCGCCTCACGCCAAAGGTTGTCCCTACGTGCCTCCCGCTGACCGTTTCTGCCTCAGCACAGCAATGATCATGCTTTGTGAGGGAGAACTGATTTACTCAGACAGGAGGGACAAGCATGCTTATGGCGGCAGTTTCAAAGCATTCAGACCAGCGAAGTTCTCCCTGATTGGGCTGCCTGAAGGAGTTTAGGTCTCTCATCACAGTGTATATCTGATGGCTGCTTTCACTAGCAGCACGGCTGAAAATTTCTATTGCGATTCTCGAGCATATTATAGGTTCCTTTCCCACACGTGAAACTTCGTTGTTGCCAAAGGTGTCATTCTGGCGAGCGGTGACAGCTGTAGCTGTGGCTATCTGTATTAGTCTTTAAACGCTAACAGCTCCCTGTCACCACTTGCCAAGCCATGCGGGTGAAACGACGCACAAATTTCTGCCCTATGTTGTAAACTTTTTCTTTCTGTTCTGGAGAAAACATCCCACTGATGTTCATTCATTGTGCACCACTTCCTGAGCTGTTCAATCAGCAATAAGGTCAAATTAAATATCCTCCCCAAGTGTCATAGGCCATTCACACTTCAACCAGGGTATTCTGAACTGTATAACAATAAAACACCCCAAAATTGGTGTCAGTATTCAATAGCATGAAGTACAGTCAAAACTCAATTTAAGGAAACCCGATTTTACAGAAGTCCCAATTTAACGAAGGTATCCCAATCCCCTTTCAGACGCCCATAGAGCCCACTGCTTTGGCTAACTCGAAATACTGAAGACAATATCACGATCTGTCCCAGTTTAATGAACCTTTTCTCAAAAAACGCAGCTCAACAGTGTTAATTTTTCATATTTTTTGTAGAGAACGCCTCAAAGTTCTTTCACGGCGTGCCAGACAACATCGCAAAGCGCCTTTGTCCCGCTTTTATGAAACTGTGCGGCGCAAAATGAGAGTTATAATTTTGAGTTGAATGCACCAGATAATGCCAGCGAAAAAAAAAAAAAAAAAGAAAAAGAAGAAAAGAGGCTTTGTTTAGGAGCCATTGTATCTGGAGCCTTGCCCTCGTGTTCCAGTTTTTTTTTTTTTCATTTTTTTGCCCACCTTCCCTATTCTCCCTTCTTCTTCTACTCTCCGATAAACGCTTTTCCACTCATCCATGCGGTCTTTGGCTGTCCGGTTTTTCGGGGGGTACTTTGTATTGTTTATTCGCCATCATCCTGTGGGTAATCCCCATCAAGTGAGGGATGCCCTTTATATGCTGTGGATGTTTGCCAGAGCGCACAAAGATACGGAAGATACACCGGACACACTACAAACTTACAAGAAATCCGTGCGGCCGTTGCTTACAAAGCGCATGCAAGTAAACATCATTAACTTCGTTAGGGGGAAATAAATTTAGTCCCCTGGGAGCCATTCTTGTTCAGGTAACAATTTTCGCGCTGTCTTTTCATACACACGGGCCGCAATTTCGTTTTCGGAGCATTTACCTACAGTTCAAAATGCAGACATGGCATAAGCTTGCTGGAATGTACCAAGTTAAGTGTTCCAGAAATTCTTAACTCGATTTACCGAAGTTCTCGATTTGACAAAAAAATTCACAACTCCCCTGAACTTCGTTAAATCGAGTTTTGATTGTAGTTGATATGGGAAGTACGTCCCTGCTGACAGCATGCCTTCAGTTTCACACACATCATGCTTATGGCTTTGCTGTACGACGACGCTTCCCAACTGCTATCTTTCAGTCCTAAAACTTCTCTCACCCTATCTACACCCCCTTTCAAAGCTGCATTCAAACTATGTTAATTAAGGCGTTTACAGTAGCCGACTGATTTTTTGGACCTGGAGGGGAACAAATAACAGTCTTAATAAAAGAGCAGTCCAAAATTCCGTGAGCCATTACTCCTATGGGACAACTGGCGGTTTCTCAGGAAAGCCCAGAACATCCAGCGAATTTTTGGAGTCTGAAAAAATGGTCGGCTACTGTATTCTTTCATTTTTTTTTTATTTTTTTTCTCGCTACTTTTCAGATACTTTCTCACAAACGCGTCAAAATTTTTTTGCAAAGATACATGCGCTTTCCCCTGTCACACTTTGAAGTGCTGATTGCACATGTTCCAGAACATCTATCGCATAGTGTGAATTACTTCCCCGAACCGGCATATTCATCAGCATAGAAAAAAAAGAAGAAAAAGAAATGAAAACAACAAATACTATTTTTATACTCTAACAGCCACGAAGTAAGATATGGCGACTGCACAAAAGAAACCTGTGCGTTTAAAGCAACGTAGATAAAAATTTTGTTTATAGCAAAATTTGTTTCTGCCCTGCAACGCACTGGTCAAAGCTGGGTTGGAGAAATCCTGTTTAGCTGTCTCCATGGAAGTGATCATTCCTTCTCCTCTTTTCTAACTGTGGAAAATTATCCACATCATCAAGTGGGCATACTCAAGATGACCACTTGGACGTATGCTGAGAACCTGAAGAAAGTCCATAAATGGAAATCCACTAAAAGTTTTCTGCCTTAACAATCATACAGTACACTGCCTGCGGTGCGGCTAGGCAGAGTGCAGGGCACTTTTGTGCAACTTACAATTGGGCTGCTGCTTTGTACTGCTAATTCGTGTGGGGGAAAAAAATGAGAAAGATTCGGGTGTGCCAAAAATGCACCACCTACGTCCTTTGACAACCAACTAAAAGAGATCGAGGAGCACACAGCATGTGAGCTTCACTTTGGAACAGCTACAAAACACAGGGGGTGGGCAGTGCAACATGCAGCCACTGTTGTCCTACTTCAAGAGTAGAAACCTGTGATTTGTACTTACTTCGCCACGCTTTGATCTTCTGTTCCTCGAGTTCATCCATTCGCACCTGCACAGAGCAGAAAATGAGGCACCTCTCGATCAGCCTCATTAAGGGCAAAGGGCCAGAAGCAAAAATCACGAGTAAAATGTAACCTACTAGGGGGGACTTGTAGTAGTTCCTCAGGATGTAAATGAAGTCGGTGATAGTCAGCATCCCTGCACATCAGAGGAGAGACAAGGAATAAAACAACTTTCAGACGAAAAATGCACATACCTTTTTGCGAGTGAAAAATGCCAAATTTGAACGAGACAGCTCTACGCAAGTATCAAACTAGGTGCTGGGCTAAAGAGATCTGTTATCATACGTAGCAAATTTGTGCAAGCAGGCTGTTTTCAAACCATAGTAGCAAATGGTTTTCACTAGGGCTACCTAACCGACAAGGGCTACCTAATGTAAAGTGCTACCTAATGCAGGTCTATTAGTATTTTTGCTCTGATGTTTACGGACTGTTCATTTCACGGAAGTTAGATGTATGTTAAGTATAAAACTTTCCCTTGTGTTTCTCTACATTGCCACGAACCATGCCCTTTGTTTTGTTAATGTGTCTTGTTGCCAGCCTCTAACCACACCGTTGTCTTATCTACGTTTGAAGCAAAACACGTGTCCCCTCTGTTTCCTTTGTATACCACACAGCCTATTTCATTTGATAGGGAGAGTTTTTCGCACTGTTGTCACTAGACTTGAATGCTCTATTTTGTTCACTAGGGTTCCCAATCTAATTGGATGCTTCTGGAAAAGAATAACACAACGAGATACTAAATGATCGCAGGTCAAACGCCACAAAATCTGTTCCACTGACAATGTCTGTGCACGTCACTGTGTTAACTGCTCCTACGATGCTTGTGTATTTATTTTTTAAGTTCTTTGCGGAGCACAAGGTCACTCCATTTAACCTCGTTCACTGAAAGAAGCCTGCATTGTCTTTGTCTACATGACAATATCGCCCTCATTGGCAAATCCAACCCTTTTATTCAGTCCCTTACCCTGCATCTCCGGGTTACTCTGAACTAGTTAATGGAGACGAGTGGAGTATGCATGACCTGCACCCTAAAGTTCTGCACCCAGCTAGAGAAAACTGAAGAAGATAATTTTTACCAGCCAGAATACCATGTTTTTTTTTAATAAAATCAGCTTGTAATAGCATCAGCTTCTGCAGGCCTGGCACAGGAGAAAGTAATCAGGATTTACTGGGTTTTGATGCCAAGCTGGATAACTGCGGTAGAACAAACATAGGCAAAGCTTCTGCAGCTTGGTTTGTCAAGTTTCAAACGAAGCCTTTCAATGTTTAACAAAGGCTGAGATTATAAAAACTACACTGGTCTACAACAAACACCACACGCAAAATTCAAAACATACTGCATTTGATACCAAAACCAGGTGAGCACAAATGTGTGTGTGAAATTTACTAATGTTTTTAATGCGCTACATACAACTCCCACATAAATTACCATAATGAATACAGTTGAAGTGGGCCATGCCATAACAAAGCTCTGCAACAAAAGAATTGCCTATTGAACACGGTATTTTGATTTCACAAGCACCAATCTTTTCATTTTCATTACTCAGGGATCTCAGTTTAACAGATTAAATGCTTACTGAGTTTAATAGCTGCTCAAGCACCTTGAAGTTGTAAAGCAACTTTGCAAGTTCAACGAGGAGTTAAATCAGGGGGGTGAAAGTGACAAGAGAGAAGGATTTAGCGGAGCAGGAGTGGAGGAGAGGCACAAGAGCCCGCCTTTTCCATATCCTCGGCCTCCTCCCCATACGAGCGACATGGAAAGGAGGAGAGGCATGGATGGGTACCAAGTTACCAATGGACAGACCAGCACGAAGCTGCGTTCTACCTACGTGCGCCGGGTGCCCTGCAAATGCTTCTACGCCCGACTCAACAAAACTTGGTGCGTCAAGAATTTGCGAGTGACATGCTCACCCAGCAGCGACCAGGCCGCCTGGCCAGGCCAGAGGCTGGGCCAAAGGCTGAGTCAAAGGCCAAGCCAAACGTCAGGCCCGAGCAGCGCAAGACTCGGTAGCAGTGGCACGCAGCAGTCCACACTCAGGCAGATGCATGAGCCCCTTTGTGGCCAGTGCCCAGAACACATGGACTTCTACAGTACTGTCCGCAATTGCAGCACCTTAGAAGCACAGCCAATAAGGAAGTCCTTGAGTAACTTTTGGCCAACTACTTTGCAATCGATCAAAACAGACTGCTCAGGAACAACTCGCGTCTCACGCTCGCTCACAAATGATGTGCATGAGCAGCGCACTAAGGCAATGCTTAATACCGCGACCAAACTTCCTCTAATCGAGACAATCTCATACACATACTCAGATTCCACTTCGGCACTTTCTATGAAAGCCACACGTGTTGGCTATTCCCGAATAAAACAGCAGCTTCCGCAGTGCATCAAGGAGCGAGACTCACCTATAAACTCCTGCTTGGCGCTGTCCCAGAGAGGAGCTGCTCTTACTCCATTGCTCACAAGGGCAAAGAAGGCCTTCTTCACCTGAAAACAAGTGAGCCACTTCTAAGCTGGCATGTATTTGAGACACAGTTGGCTACCGCTGGGCATGATGATGAAAAACTCGTGTAACCACTGCAGTTCCACGTTGGTTGACAAGCTCAGAAAAATGTTCCTGAAGAAAATGCACGGTACTACACAGACCTCACTGGTGAAGTGATTGAAGCAAGCGCGGCATGTGCTCAGGATAAGAAAACATTTTATTTCATTTCCCTCAAAGATGTGAACACCATAAAATCCTGCTGCATGTACTATGGCCCCTCTTCCCTGCCTAGAAATAATTTGCAAGAAATTTGAAATTTGTAAGATGTTGAATGCAACATTTAAAATCGTCTCATTACTGAAGCTCACTAAGTTTGCCAAGCTTTTTGCCTTTTCGAGTATTGTGCATTACCAGTGTGGATACTCAAAACCACCTCACACTTTTCAGCATACAGAAGTTGAAGCAGACTGGATGGATAACCAGACATTTCTGCTGTGCACTTTTGGCCGGGACAGTCGTGTTTTAGATATCCATTCTGAACATCCCATCTAGGTACCTCAATAAAGGTACATTTTTACAAGTGGGAGGAATTTCAACAATGTTTATTTAGCTGTAGAAGTACTACTATAACTTTACAAGATAACACTAATACATACCAATATTTCTTTTGAAGAAAATAAAAATGTGTACTTTTTCTGACATTAATCTATAAAAAGCACTTGAATGGTGAAATTGTTTTCATGCCAAGCAGCTTACTGATTGATGCACTGATGTAAAATGGAAAATTTACAGCTAGGTAATTCAAAGGTTTGGATTTTTGCCCTCAATTGTTTTCTTGCAACCACCACCCACTTTTCTGTTGGAGTACCACATTTTTTGGCTTAAAGATAGCCCGAACAATGGACTATGGAGATTATTTATAAAATAAAAGAAACAATAGATGTATCTGTTTCAGCCTCTCCTGCTGGTATGTACCAAAGACCAAAAAAAAAAAAAAGATAAATTGTGAAATCACAAGAATGAACTAGCATTACTTTTTCCGAAAAGCATCCTGGCAAGCTCTTTTAACAGCTCTGGTGCTAAAGTTGAGGCCTGTTTTGACGATCTTCATAGCACGAAGAAAGCCTTTTGCCCACATCATACCAGTAATAATTACTAACAACAATTCTAAACGCTGACCACTATGATCTGGAAGCACACGTTCACTAAAACAGCATTTCTGGAGCTCAAACCCTTGTTCAGAACTGCAAACTCTTGCCTCTTCACGTTTGTGATCTACGGCTGTTCTGAATACTAGACAAGCATACCCAGGCCAGCCTGGCTGGGCCTTACAGGAACTTGCGAGTTTGGTTCAGACGAAAGTTAAACTGCCCCGCAGCCCTCTCAGCATTTATTCAGTGGCGAAAGATGCTTTAATTGCCCAAAAAATTACTAATTGAAAAATGCGTTTCTTCCCCTATGTCATTTAATGACGTTTTGCGTGACGCAAATGGTGACTGTAAGTGAGAGCAACAGCGGTGTGGTATAGCAGGAAAACTAAAACCTACTGAGTGAACCATTGCAGCCACAATTAAGAGCCACTGCCCAGACAACACACAAGGTCCTCAGGACGTCCTCAAAAGGTCCAAATGTCCTCACTGATTTTGCTATGTCCTCAGGAGATCCTCAGTACGTCAGTGCGCTTGGTGTCCTATAAACGTTTATTTGAGGACTTTCTCAGGATGTGCTAATTTTGGTCACTAGAAGACAATGGGAACGCTCGCTAATATTGTTTTCACGCGCAGGTATTTCACACAGATAGTGATTAGCGTTCTCGTCCACATTGTTTGTTTGTAATACAGGTAAAAAAATAGCGCTTCTAATTTACTGGCTGGGTACGTTTTCAACATTCAGAAGTATACAAACATCTTCTGCAAATTTTAAAATTAAAAATGATGCAAAAGAGAAAATGTTCAGTACGTGCATGCGTTCTGTGTGAAACAATTTTTCAGCACTTCTATTTGCACTTCTATTTTGTTGCTGGTCACCATGCGCAAGTACTTATTCTAGTCAAGCCAAGTTGAAAGTTTGAAGCCGAGCCAGTCGGCCTTGAGAAAGATGGCCGCCACGCACGGAGGTAAGTACCTGTCATGGGTGCAAATAACAAACGTGAGCTCTCTGTATAATTTTACTGGATTCCAAATGTCAGAAAGCAGCGAGCGGCAGCTCAGGCGGGAACGGAAGCGCCACGTCGATGCATTTTCCGCGTTAGTTGGCAGCGCGCAAATCGACTTTGTGCCCAAGCCGTCGACATCGCAACAACGTGGGCTTTGTTTAGAAGCAACTTAATTAGATGCTAGCACACGCTCGAGTTGTAGGTGTAATACCAGTCCGAGCAACCACCAACAGCAAAGTTCGTGACATAATGCTGTGTCTGTAATAAACCGCCGCCACATCGAGAGTCGCGTTGCGTGGCCCCTGTCCAGCGGAGATCACGAGTTGTCAGACCACAGTTTTGTTAACGAAGACGATGGAGACACCACGTTGGCGTTTCGGCACAAACTGCAGGAGAGGGCGGTAAACTCTAAATCGACCCTTGCCGCAGTTACATCACTGCTTGGTGTGTTGCACCGGGTGTTGCAACGATAATTGGAACACTTTAAAATTTTTTCTTGAGCGAACCGCCACTCGGTTCGCTCTCGAACTTCACACGAAGGTCGCATTTTGTGGTCTATTTTGTTTGACACCGTGAGCAACGACGGTACTTACCTGTTTATCCTGAAAATAAATAAAAACGATTTTCACCTGTGAAAAAATTGGCGCTGCTTTGGACGTGCGAGCCCGAAAACAGGGTTTTCTGATCGTCTGCTAGTTCATTCCTAGTTGCATTTTCTCATCGTCTGCTGCTCCATTTGGCTCCTTCCTACCTTGAATCCCAAACGTGCGTTTCGCTCTGCATGCCCCCGGTGGTTCCGTCGTTCCAACATCAACTTGCGCTGGCTCGCACGTCCAAATCAGCCGCCAGTTTGCCGTAGGCTAAAATTGTTTTTATTTATTTTCAGAATACAAAGGTAAGTACCGTCGTTGTTCCCGGTATAAAACAAAATATACCACAAAATGCGACCTTCGTGGCAAGTTTCAGTGCGAACAGAGCGGTGGTTACCTCAGGAAAATTTTTTAAAGTGTTCCAATTATCGTCGCAACACCCTGTACAGTAAACACGGGAGCGCGTGTCGCTCAGTGCATGCAGAGAGGTCTAGTGATGGGTTGGCGAACTGTCGCAGCTCGTACATTTGGCGGATCCACCCCCTGGCAACGGTTGATTGCGCTGCTGCAGTAGCTACGTTAGATACCTGGGCATGATTCCAGAGAATACATGTGCCGATGAAGGGCTTTTTATCAAGCGCGAAACGGCGCGAAAGGATTAAAACGTTTTCTTTTCGCTTCCTAATTGGGTGATAAAAAAATGTCATCCTCCGTGACTAACTGATGCAGCAGGCAGGCATGCGATAAGGCGTTTCAGGGAGTGCATCCGCCAATCGCGCAAACTGTGAGAGCACGCCATCCTCTCACCAGAGCGCTCTGCATGTATTGAGCGGCATTCGCTTCCGTGTTTACTGTAATGAAGTTTTCAACTGTACCAGCACTTCAGTGTAAAAGCAGGACTGTGCAAAATACTTCAGGATTGTCCAGAGCTCCCTGCAGAACTCGGCCTTTCCTTCAATATAGACGGCCTAGAAATATGTAAAAGCACGAGAACTACCTTTTGGGTCACTCTTGGCCATGTGAACAATGTTGAGAAGGAGCTATTTGATGCGAGTGCTTCTTCGGCTGTAGCAAGCCCAGTGACGCGAATGATTCGCTGTCAGGTTTTGTTGATGAAATGAAAGTGTTGTTTGGTGATGGCATAACTGTTAGATCACAAACCCCTTTTTATGATGCTGCATGCATTAGTATGTGATGCTCCTGCTAAAGCGTTTGTTTTGTGCACAAAAGGCCATCCAGACTTCTTCTGCTGCTCAAAGTGCATTGTGAAAGACAAACATGAGAACAGGGTGTGTTACCCAGATATCAGACAGGAGTTACGCACAGATCAGAGCTTTCGTGACAAGGCACAGGAAGAACAGCATGCGGGTATACCTATAGACCTTATTGAGAACGTTCCCCTTGATTACATGCAACATGTTTGTCTTGGTGTTATGCGCAAACTACGCCACGAGAAAACCTGTGGACACTTGTAACCAATGAGGTTTCAGAAGGAAACTTTGAATTAGCCGAATTTGTTCCGTGTGACTTCAATAGGAGGCTACGAAGTCTTCCAGAACTGGATCACTCGAAAGCTGCTGAACTACACTTTGTTTGCTGTACGAAGGGCCTGTAATCCTTTCCACAGCATTATTTGAAAACTTGTACAAGAACTTTCTCACTTTCCATGTGGCTATCCTAATCCTTACAACATCTTGTACGCCGGCATTCGATGTGCTGTATGCAAATAGACTTTTGAGGTATTTTGTTACGGGCTTTGCTGCTGCCTATGGTGAGCACAATGTCACGCACAGTGTGCATGGATTGTGCAATTTGGCATCTGATGTTGAGCATTTGGGCCCCTTGGACGCATGGAGTGCGTTTCCATTTGAGAACCATGTCGACACTAAAGAGGGTGGTGCGTAAGCCCCAGTATCCCCTAGTGCAACTGTGCTGTAGGTTGGCGGAAAAGGATATAAATCTGAAAAACCTCAAAAGCCTACAAGGTGCCCTTGTTTGTCCATTGCACATGATTCTGGACCACTTGTTGCTCCCTATCAGGACCCACAGTTTAAGAAAGTGATGGGTCCCGGAATTGTGGTTCTTGGAGTTGTTGCAAGGAACAGCTACTGCCTCCTCAGTGATGGGTTTTCATGCTACGGGTTTTCAATGTGTTTTCATGCTACCTGAAGCTTCTAAAATGTTATTGTAATACACTTCACGGTCAGTATCGACTTTTTGCTTAACAGTTTCAGGAATAGCGATCCACTTAAATTTAAATTTAGTCCACCTGTGAATTGCGAGTATGTTGATAGATCTAATTGGCATGGAGGATGGTATGAGGGAAAGGGCACTGTCAATACCTTTGGAAGAAAATAGCTTAAAATTTTAGAGAAACATTTGGAGCGTGGTCTATGCATTCTGCATTATAAGCTAATTGGGTAAAGGTAATTAAATAATGGCTACTACTCATTCAGCACACCTTTGAAGGCACTGCACCATGACCGGCAATACTTCCCCTTTAGAACTTTGAAAATATAGCCGTGCAGCTGGGTGAGCAAATTTTTTAGCATTTTAGTCAGGTTGTCAAAGTCTGTAATAATGCAACGAAGTTGCAATGCACTCATTTTTTATAGACAAGAATTTTGCCGGGTTGGCCATTTTCTGGCGACCGATGCACCACCTGGCGAGCATTTCTTGGGGACTGCGGGGCCAACAGACGACGTCGCAGTCACACACACTGTTGGGCCGTACCGTGCGTGGTTATCAGACGTCCCAGCAGCATGGAAAATCGGTAAGTGTCACTTATTCGGTATGTTAGCAGCGTGAAGTTTAACAGTGCCTAAAGGGGGACGTTTGAAGCGTTGGACAGCTATCAGCTTTGCCCATTAATTACGTTCTCAACCCACTAAGCTAGCGCGCCCCCCTACGCGCGCTTTGTCCTGATGGGGGTTGCCTATGAGGCTACATTTCGCCGCACCAGCAGGTCGTACACCCGACCTTTTATCACCAATTGATATTTATTTTTTCTTCATTCAGGACAGGTTGCAGTCATTGCCTTTACTTGGCAATGTACAGAAGCTATCCGTCTGAGCGTCATTATGCCATTGTTGGCTGCACCAACAATCCGCGTAAGCGCAAAGTGCTCATACAAGAAACGTGTGAATTGCACCACAGCAAAGAAAGTGTTGGCGTGTGGGGAGTATATTTGCTGCACAAATTTCCTTCACCCCTCGAGTCCCGCCGCGAATGGGTCGTTGTGCTGAAGCGGAAAGACTTCAAAAGTAGCAAATTTGTGAGAGTAGATACCGTCGTACTCTACTTTGGGAGCACTGTTTATTCACCCTCATGCTAAACACTTATTGCACGTTTAAAGAGGTTTTGCGTTTTAGCGATTTACCGAAACGATAGGGCATGCTTCGCCACCGCGACACTCCTATTTCGCTTTCAGCTCGCCATTTTCGCGTACCCTAGCTGCAGCAAAGGTGTAGGGTTGATTTTTACGGCACATGCAATAAGGATTTAGCATGACAGTAAATAAACAGTGCTTACAAAGCAGCGTAGGACCGTACCTTCTCTCACAAATTTGCTAGGTTCGAACACTTTCCGATTCAGCACGCCGACCCATTCACGGCGGCTCTCGGGGGATGCAGGAAATTTGTGAAGTGAATAGACTCCACACATGCAGACGCTTCTTTTGTCGTGGTGCACTTAACACGTTTCTTGTGTGAGCACTTTGCGCTTATGCCGATAGTTGGTTCAGCGAACAACGGCGTAATGACACCCGGACGGGTGGCTGCTGTGCATTGCCAAGTTAAGTCAATGACGGAAACCTGCCCACAATGAAGAAAGTAAACGTCAATTGGTGATAAAACGTTGGGCATTCGTCCTGCTGGCACAGCAAAACATATCCTCACAGGCAACCCCCATCACGACAGCACACGTAGGGTGCGCGCTTGCCGCCTTAGCGGGTTGAGAACGGAATTAATGGGCAAAGCTGGCTGCTCCCCGTTGCTTTAAACGTTCCCCTTAAGCACTGTTAAAGTTCACGCTGTTGACATACCGAATAAGTGACACCGAGTTTCGATGCCGCTGGGACGTCTGATAACCAAGGGCGCCACAGCGCAACAGGGTGTGATTGCGCTATCGTCTGCTCGCCCCGTAGTCCCCAAGAAATGCCCAGAAGCTGGATCATCATTAATTACAAAATGGTGGGGTCCAGTTCAGAGAAAATTCTTGTGTATATGCTTTGCTAATTTGTTCTGCTTGTATCATTTTTCTAGGGTCGTTGGGGCAGTTGGACTCCAGTGACTACTAGGCTCTCCAGTAGACTTCGGTGACGATTCACAGCAGGTGTCGCCTCACATTGCACTACGATGCATTTGCTTGTGCAATAAATCATTATCTCCAGCATATTTTGCATACTTGTGTCATAACGAGGAGGCTTGGGCAGTACTGGTTTTAGATTAATGCTACACATAAAGGCTGTACCCAGTGGAGATTCCAGGGGTACACAAAGTGACATACCTTGGCAAAGAGTCAATTGCACAAATACCTCGGGGATGGCAGTATCAAGCCCAGGCCCCTCCTTTCTCGAACACCCTGTGCATAACACCTAGCAAAAAAAGCATGGCTAGAACGTAGTCCTCAAAATGTCCTGACGTCGTACAGTAGTCCTGCGAATGTACTGTAATCATCCTTGGCTGCATCTTGAGGATGTTCTGAGGATGTGCTGAGGCCGGACAATAGGACCTTTTCAGTACCAATTGAGTATCAGAAGAGGACATACTGAGGACATCATGATGTCCTCAATAGAACGTCCTCGGGATGTGCTCAGGATGTGTTTGTGTTGTCTGGGTGGTTGCGCTCTCGACACATGCGACAAAACAACTTGCCCATCCTGCATGTTTGTACACCAGCCACTCTGTGCGCGTCAATCTCGGTGCCACACGCGATGTGCGGCACCGAGATTGGTGCACACAGAGTGGCAGGTATTGAAAACGTCTAGCAAACAATGCAACCGCAGCGAAAATTGTGTCAGGGGTCTACTGTTGCTTTGCAGTCTCGTTATGGATAGTCGGGTTTTAGTTCCTTCAACGCACCAGGCTTGACCATGTGGCGCCATCTGTTATTAGTTCCACTTGCAACAGCGCCCAATGTCTAGTGTGAAAACGGCACCTAGGTACTTTGGTGTATGAGCCCCTAGTGACAGTTAGCAAGCATCAGTGTGCTATTTTTTCAGGAGGGTGTGAGTGTGCATTTTCATTCGAAAACTCGAAAAAGACAGCCAAATTTACAGCTCGACAGATGGTCTTACGTAGCGCAGCCTGTACAATTGGAGGTATCAGGCATGTAACTACACCGAATCTGCAATAACCACCGCAACCGCCAGCACCGCCGTGGTTTGGCAGCTCGCGAATGTCAGCAGGGCTTGATGAATTATACCTGTATACATTTATAACTGTTTATGACTTATGAAAGTTAACGTGTAAAAAAAGATTTTACGGGGCTCTTTGAAAGCTTGTATGCGTGCTTCCCATTCTGTTGTTTGTCACGTGACTCAATTGGCACATCCAGTCAGTCACTGTTTATGCCATCTCTGCTGGGCGACTGATAGCTTCATTTTTTTACTATTGGCAAGATTATTTTAAAGGTACTGCCCCAGAGACTGGTATATTCGTTTTCTGGGGATGCCAATCTATCTATTTAGACCAACTTTGGTTCCGCCTTCACGCTCCTTTAGTAATCGGGTCAAAGCAACTGAAAAAACACACGAAGGCAAAGTGTGTACACAAGTTTGCTCACGCAAGGCCACCACACATCAATCACTAAAAGAGGCTTTGGTGACCCACTTTAGGTGCACAGTCATACCAAAGAAAATGTAAACACTGCAAGCGCTGCAAGGAACTCAGGAGTAAATGTAAAGCTGGTCCCAGCTGGAACCAGCAGAACCACCTGGTTTACAGCTAGATTACCAACTGGTTGCTGTAATCTCACCTTAAAGCAGCTGGCTTTCAGCTCAGATCATCCTCACATTTACTCCTTGAAAGGCAGTTAAGTAGCGGAAGCAGATCAAGCAGAATCTCACCAGCAGCTCCGTGTCGAAGACGACAAGTTTGGCACTGACAGGAATGAGATCATAGCAGCGGTAATACTTGAAAAACTTTACAAACAGCATGTTCTCATCTACACCTGCAGTGTGGAAAAGAGAAAAGGAGATAAAAAGACAATGGATGCTTGTCAGTCATGTGGGAGACACAAAATAGATTTCTTTCATGGAAGGAATTCCCTATCACTTCTTCTCTCCCCCCCCCCCCCCCCCCCCCCCCAAAAAAAAACACGTAAAAATAAACAAGCCACTTTATATATATATATATTGAGAGACGGAGCTTCAAGAGACCTTTATTCAGTCGCCGAGCTCAGACATTCCTCAGCATTCGGGGCGAGGGGATGACGATGATCATTTGCAGATAATGGCAATGGGTGCACAAATATGAGTAACAGCGGGAAACATACCCCTTGGTGTTCACAGTGCATGTGATGATGGTGATGTTGCGCAAAGGCATTAATGTCTGGAATAACATCCCTATGCTCACAATATATATACAGCCAATCAGAATGGGAAATGAGCGACTCGCTGAATGAAGACAGAAATAAGGGTAGGCAGTCAAGAAAGCCTAGGAAAGCAAAGGGGAGAAAGTGGTAGGTCATTTATTCGTCTTGAAACAGATATAGTTTTTTTTACAAGAGAGAGAGAGAGAGAGAGATTATTGATCTGTAAAGGCGGGAGGGGATCCTTATAATTTCTTGAAGCCACGGGTCGATTGTGCCATACATCACCTCTCTCATAAAGCGATTTCCTCCAATATGCTTAAGAATGCGTAAGTGCTTAGCACAGCTGTTCTTTTGTACCTCGACGGCCTTTACTTTTATGCAACAAAGTCATAAAGGGGCCCCAAAACAGGTCCCTGTGCAGTTCCGGAATGCCTTTTAAATAGGAGAACTATATTTTTTTAATCTTTTAAACCCTGCTATTATTAAGGTAGGCACTTTGCACATGTGGCATTGTTCTTTCCAAAAGGCTTCTTAAGAGATCTGTTCATCCTCAGACGCATGATAACACCTAAGAACCGGTGTGCTAAAGATGTCCATTAATGGATGTCTTCTCATGCAGGGGTGTCCACTTTAACAAGGGTGTAGAATGAGATATAAAAATGACAGGAAAGTTTAAACGCCATTTCTCTCTTCTATAGAGGTTTAGTAAGTCAGCATGCTGACTGGCATATCCCATGATTAAGCAATCCATTGTCAAATTTGTGCAAAAATGCTTGTTTTTTGCAACCAGCACCGTGGTGCTGGCAATGATCCTTTTTTTGCTGACTATAAGGGCGGTCCATTACATATGCAATGCGAGTGCCCCTGTGCTCACACTCCCTGCTCCTTGGTTTGCTTCTTCACCCAGTCATGTGGTTGCTAATGTGGGCACGTTAGATGTATACTAGCATACTACCTATACTAGCATACTACGAGCAAACATGTTTTAGACAAGTAATTAACCTGTGCTTCTTTTTCCTTTAAGTTTACGACAATCTACATTAAGTTTTAAGGTATGAATGAATGCAATTAGTTACAGCCCAATAGGTGCCTCGTAATAGAGTGCTGATGTTCAACGTATGCCCATTGCAGCCGGAACGGACAAATGCCATACGTCCCATCAACGTTCAACGGTAGCTTGGCAAAGAGATTGTGGAAACTACCCGGACTATCTGAAGCTACATAAACATACAACAACAATGCGCCGCTGAGTGCAAGAAAATTGAGCCAACTTGGGCCACGTGTTCATAACACAGTGAATAAGTGAACATTATTTTTTAAGAGCACAAGAGTAGATAATAGCTGATTAGCAGATTTTCACTTCAAAGCAGGAAGATAAAAAGGTCAGGAGTACCATAAAATATTGAAGACGTGCCCAAGTTCACAAAATGGCCTGTACCCTCTACTTGTCAGACTACAAAATTACCAAATGCAGTCACAGGCTTCCACATCCTACTGTGGAGAACTTTCAAAGCTTTTCATGGCAACCACCCCTTCACCACTTTCTGATTTATACCAGTGCTGTTCTTGACGTGTTCAGGAATTTAACATTTCGATACCGCCTGAAGCAAAGGCTTGATGATAACGTCTCCTCCAAGAAAAAAAAAGATGCTGGCGAGACGGTATAGATTTTAGTACCTTAAAATAAAGAAAGTTTTTAGGGTGCCTTAGTCACTGGCAGAGAGTATCCACTCTTACATGTTGGCGGGTAATTAAGTGAACAAGTGCTCCGACTGATGGGGCTGTACAAAACATAATTATTATCGGACAGGTGGTCGCTGTAACTTAACTCTTTGATTGAACAAGCACCTAACCCTAAGTTTCCCTAAGTTGCACGTGCATTTTTTAAACAAGTGCTTGCTCTGTATTTTATGCAACCATCAGTGTAGATACAATTTGCAACTTTTGCTATATCACTATAGAAGTTATGCTGCGAATTTTTTTACATTCCTTATGACACTCGAACTTCATGTACCATCCTTTTATGCCAATATTGAGGTGGGCAACCTATTTGTTTCAATACATTTCTTAGCTACCATGAAAAGAAAACTGTGGCCTTGTGCCAAAAACCATTGTGAACTCACCCAAATCCTCGATGTCTATCTTATCACAGAGAGAGTCCGCATGAGGAAGCTGCAAAGAAAAAGAAAATGGGAATACATTTTGAGGGTGCATTTGTTACTGGGACCAGCTTCAAAGCGCCAAGACGAAACAATCACTTTTTTTTTTCAATAATTTCTGAGGCATCTTAAAACTAAACCTTCAAACTTCAAAACAATGTAAAAACATTGCTCATGACATTATTGTGACACTTGCTCATATTGTAATTGTTATTAAGCCAAGAACGCATCAAACATATCCCATCCCATTGTCATGGCTGCACAGAATAAGAAATAAAAGAAGATGTCAAAGTAAGATTTGTGGAGGCTGAAGTTTAATTTGCAGGCAGCAAGGCGCGGAAACACTGCTGAGGCTCTAGCAGCCCCAAGAATTGCACACTTCAGCACATCGACGCAATAACGATTATGTAGAGCAGCTATTTATTTTATATAAAAAGGCATAAGAAAAGCATACAATATGACCCACAAAGCAATTCAAGTGGGACAGGGAACGCATTATGACATGGTTTGTATTATGTGCTCCCAGAATGCAAATTGTAGCCGACCATTAAAGAAGGAACCGAATCCCACAATGAGCAACAAGACGGCTCCTGTAATTTTGGAAAATGCTGATATTACGCTGCTACCAAGAGACACTTCAGCCACGAAAACATGGACACCTCAGGAATGAAAATGACAACCAATGCTTTGGGACCTGAGCTACCTCTGTATTGATCCCATCAGTAAGTCATCGGTGTACCAGTATATTGTCAGTCAGTATGCACTATGAAAGCCACATACTAGAATAGCTTCTGCTAAAAAAAAAAAAAAAAGGAAGAATTCAGGTACGGCACCATACACCTAGAGCAGGGGTTGGCAACATACGGCCTGTGGGGCAGTATTATGCGGCCCCCCGAACGTTGTTCCCTTTCTGAAGGTCGAGACGACAGTTTTGACCTCAAATGGGGTTAGATGGGAGGAGACAAGAACAGAAAACTGATCGCTGACAGTTGGCACTGTCCCCTATCTTCACACTCAGCCAGATTGTTGTCATTTATTGTTAATATTGTCAATTCGCCAAATTTTTTCCTCTTTGCCTACAGAACCCCCCCCCCCCCCCTTCCCCACCCGATTTGCCGTCCGGTCTTTCGCCATGTCGGCTTCATCAAACTCGGCCCTCCACCCAAAAAGGCTGCCCTGCCCTCGAGCGATCACTACCAGATTTGATAGATGCTGTCAGCCACCAAACCTCGTTTTCTTTTTTTTGCAGCTTGTCACTAACCGTAATGACAGAAAGCTATTAGAATAGTCAAGGTGCATTGAATGAGTGAAAGAATTCTACCTTCTCTTTTAGGGGCGGTGTCAGTGATATAAAGAGAATGTAAGAACTCGCTAAGCTGAGTGCACACCTTTTTCATAAAAGTGACTTTTAAATGTATGGAGAGAAGAAAATGCAATTATCTGTTTACATGCATCGCGCATGTATACATCACAATGTTGACGTCAACTTCATGACAAAGGCGCACTGACTGCACGCCACACCCAGAACTAGATGTGTAACGTTCTAGATAATACCATTACTGCAAGCATTAATTTCCAGATAATACAAAATAAGAAAAATTCCCCGCGCAAAGTGATTGCATACAATAGGCTAAACTTTGTCTGCTACGGATGCATTCTTGCACCACTATGATACAAATCAGCGAGCTCCTGTGGGGAATAATAGTCTCGGAAAACGGGTGACACCCGTTTACATAATTGGTTATATTTATATGATATATACAGACGACCATATAATGTGTAATTACACATTAACCAACACAAGTTAGATTAACTACTGTGCTAATTACCAATAATAGGTTTAATTAATTATGTGACAACAGTGCTTCTCTAGTCATTACGCAGCTGTCAGGAGACTGGGAAAATGGCATGTTTTTGCGAGGCGGTGCCGCAACATATAGGTAGTGAGTATGGTGTATCTGTTTGCAGGAAGAGAGAAAAAAAGTAAGGTTTCGGGTTACGACCAGTGGATGCAGTACGTACGGCCCTTGCATTTATTTTATTGGAAATTGCCGAAAGTTATCTAAAAGCGAGGAACGTGTCAAGCAAGTTCCGAAAAAAAAAAAAAAAACGAATTTAAAAAAAAAGCAAGCATTCGCGCTTATCACCCCCCCCCCCCCCCCCCTTCCTTTCCATAAAAAAGACCGCATAATCGAGCCAGTAACCACAACGACACTATAGATATATTACCCTTTCTTACAGGCTACAAAGCCATGCATTTATTTGCATTTCTTTTCTGCAAATCTAGTGCGCTCAGCATGAAAGAGAAAGCGGCCGCGATCATTCTCGATCACGCACGTACGACAGCACAGAACTTTAAATGCATTGCATTCGGCGCTCTCAGACTCGGAGCCGCGGGCGGCGGCTTTTCTGATGGAGGCGAAAAGCAAAAAACGCCCGTGTGTTCGAGATTTCGGCGCGCGTTAAAGATCCCGAGGTGGTCTAATCCGGAGCAGAGCTCCACTACGGCGCGCCTCATCGCCTGCGTTAAAACCTACAATCAATCAATCAATCAATCAATCAATCAATCAATCAATCAATCAATCAATCAATCAATCAATCAATCAATCAATCGACTCGGAGTCGCGCATTACAACCTCTCGCTGTTCGACTGCACGGCTCTTCGACTGGCCGCCGGTAAAACTGGTTGTTTGCTGTCGCTCTCCACGTGTCGACAGGATCCGCTCAACGGCAATGCGCAAAGAGCTCGGCAACCGCGCGATTGATTAATTCCTGCTTCAACCGAACTCAATATCGTGCGGGCCAAGTTCGTTCCACGCAACACGGCTGGCATGATCATGCACTTCAACGGCGCGTGGTGAAAATGCGACCACTCACTCAAAGGCAAGGTTTAATAAGATAAAGAAACGCATTTTATTCTGTCGATTCGTGGGTGAAATCGAGAATAACAGTTTCCAGGAGGACTTCAGAAATCTTTCGTCGGCGTAAGCATGCAATTCTCAGCAGTGAGGCAACGAAGCTAGCGCGCCTACCAGTAGTACGCGCAAACGCAACAAGCCTCGGGCTGTTGCCATATCCGTGGGGCCACGCCCCCTCCGCACGTCATACTCCCGGCGGGAAATGCGGCCCGAAACGTGCGCGGGGACAACAGTGGCGTGGGGGCTTAACGATCTGTTTGTCAGCGACTTGGGCCCGACTACGGCGCTTCGCCGAGATCGGGTGTCGACCCAAGGGCACGACCGACCGATCGATGATCCAGCACGCGGCGGGCCGCCGCGGGGGGAACGGGAACGTGCAGTTTTTTCAACTCCGGGGCACCGGACGCCGCGCGGATCGAACGCACTACCTGCGCCAACAGAACGGGCTTCTTGCGCGAAACCACACGAGTCAGCTTCAAAGCGGGTTAACGTACAACAGGCTTCAGCCTCGACTTGCTACGTGGTCAGCGGTTCTGACAGAGAACTGCACCGCGAACGCCCAATGCCACTACTATGTATATTGCGAGCAACAACCGGCGGAGCGCGATCCTTTATTTCATCTTTAAATCATTCGCCGCCTCAAACTCTTGGACCGCGGAACACAGTCTTCTTCCTCGGCTGCCCATCATCATCGTCGGTTGTGGCTAGGCTCGTTCGGGCATGCTCACGGAATAAATACGTCTGCCTTTTCCCTTACAAGATATATATATATATATATATATATATATATATATATATATATATATATATATATATATATATATATATATATATAATATAAGGGTTGACAGTCAAGACAGACTCGGAAAGCAAAGGGGAGAATGTGGTGTAGAACATTGAAACAGATAAAGAGACACTCGAGTCACGGCCCGGGGGTTAAAAAAAGGTACCCTTCACACAGAGTAGTCCGAGTGGCGCTGGCTACCACACCTAAGCGCAGGAAAACAAAATACTTTAACATAAATGCCCGAGAAAGTGGAGGGGAAACAGCCCCGCCGGTAGCGTAGTGGTCATCGCACCAGACGCGTATTCTGGATGTCGTAGGTTCGGATCACACCCGGCGGGCATTTTTTCTCCACTTTCTTTGTCTTTCCAAATTTCTTATCTGTTTCAATGTCCTACCACATTCTCCCCTTTGCTTTCCGACGCTTTCTTGACTGCCAACCCTTATTTCTGTCTTAATTCAACGAGCCCCTCATTTCCCATTCTGATTCGATATATATATATATATATATATATATATATATATATATATATATATATATATATATATATATATATATATATATATATATATATATATATATATATAGACACGCACGCACACATTTGTAGGAGAGGGGGCCCCAACTGCATGGCAACTTTTCCCACATTATTACAGAAGCTCGACTTCTCCGCGACTGGTCGATCCATCTTCACACCAGCCACCACGCACGACGGGCTGAGCATGCGGGGCCAAACAATCGATATCGGACGAAAGCGATTCGGGGGACTCTGCCCGGTGCTAGTTACTCTGATCGTGACCCACAAACGGAATCGGTTGTTTCAAATAAATTTTATAATGAGCACCTTCCATCAAAACCACACAAATAACGCTTATCTCAGACGTCACGATTCCCGCTCGCCACTAAAAACAGTAATATGAAAAAAAAAAAAAAAACATTTGTGAAAACGTAGAGACATTTGCTGTTGACAGTGTGCCAAATGCCCCATAGATGACAACAGGTAGCGAGGCGCACGACGCAGTGAGATTGGCACCGTGGTTATGGGCGATCAATAAAGCCTAATAGTTAGTGGTGTGTCTCTATCTCCTGAAAGAGGCAACGTTTGCCAGACAAACCCAGTAAAAGTATGGTCCCTGAATTTTTTTCTAGCGGTTATTCCATCCTTACACGAGATGTGATTCGAGCTGATTTCTTCGATTATTATTGGTGTTACATGATAATTCCACAAACCATCCAAAGAGCGGAAGTCTCGCCCTGCTATGCCCAAGGACGCGGGTTCGATGCCGGCCTCGGCGGCCGTTTTCCTGATAGAGGCGAATAATGAAAACACTCGCGTGTTCAGCTTTCGGCCTCCAATTGGCCGAAATCAATCCGTAGAACTCCACTACAGCGGGCCGCATAACCCAATCAAAAATATGCAAATGAACGCCGCACGAGGTATGACCGCTTGCCCATTGCAAACCCAATTAAGAGCAAAATATTCTTGTGATCGAGCAAGGTTATCAACGCAATAGTACGCCGGATGAGGAGGCTACGACCTTCCGGAAAAAACCGGTCTGGAAATCAACGAAGATGCAGAAAGGAAAGCGAAGCGACGATATTGCACGATGCAGCAGTAAAAATACGTACTGCCACGGGAAGCCGCCTTCTAAGTGAGGAACTTTTACCTTTCGTTTACCCAAGGCGCGCGAGAAAGAACAGGCTAGGTTTGCGTCATGAACGCTCAATTCGAACACTGCGCGCTTGCAAACGAGTTCTGGCGACAACCACCGTTTTATTCTTTTTTTTTTTTGCGCTTGTGTAAACCGACGAAAAAACTAGCTTAGCACGCTTGTGCTAGAACAATATGTGCAACATATTGTCAACACAGCTGGAATGTTTTTATTATCTGCAAAAGCCCATCAAAGGGTGTTTGTTAGATCCAATTTTTTTAAATATTATGCATGGCCAATTTTTTTTTTCGTATATCCGCATCACAAGCGCAATGTAGAACACGCCCCTCCCCCCCCCCTTCCCCCCTCTAAAAATACTTAGAAATTACAAATTGCTCTCTCAGCTAGATCACCAGGCGAGAATCCATTGGGAAAATGATTAGTGGAATATTAAGGCACGCTTAAGCAATTCGAATACCGTTTACGGCACCTACTACAACAGCCAATCTGTAAGCGTTCGTGTGTGGCAGCCTGTTTCAAAACTCAAGGCGCTTGCATGTCACTAGGCGCCCCACCTTACGAACAAAAAAAAAAAAAAAAAAAAAAAAACAAACAAACAAATCGGCGAGCCCGTTCGCACTAAACGGCGAGGACTCAGCACGGGATCAGTGAAAAGCATGTCACACGCGCACACCAGCCCGGAAGCAGCCGCAGACAGTGGGCGCGCCTACGAGCGGAGAAGAGAGAATCGCTCACGGCCGCACACACGTCCGAGCATCGTGCAAGCGCTCACCGCAATGGCAACTCGCTTGGCCGCTGCCACCTGGGTCAGTCGCGAGGGCAGCGTGTGGCTGCGGAGGCGTCGCATCTTCGAAAAGATGCCGTCGGCGCGCGGAAGGGACCGCGACGAAGGCGCCTTGGCCAGCTTCTTCATGGCGCAGACGACACCAAAAGCACGGCGCGAACTCAACTGGCGCGGGCAACAGCGGCTCGGCTGGCGGCGGCAGTTCAGTAGGTGGACCGGCGGCGTTGCGACGATCGACCGCGCAGCATCACGTCCGGCCGGGCAACGAGAGCACGACGCGGAGCTCGAACCCGTCGAACGGTGACAGCGACACGGCGTGCCGCGAAACTGCGCTCGCCCGCGGCGGATGCGGCGGCCAGCGGTCCGGTGCGATACACGTCGAAGCGGCACTCGCTGAAGAGAGAATAACCACCGAAAGTGTAAAAGGCGCAGCAGCCACCAGTGCCGTCGTCTCGCCACCTCAATTCTCACGCCGCAGTGGATCAAAGTCGAGACGGACGCAGGGGCCGACGGGAGCGAAGCCGAAGCGAGTCGGAGCAACGGGGCAAAAAAACACAGGGGGTGCGAACTCAAGCGAATGCGGGAACGTTGCGCCATCTGGGCCAGAAGCAGCCAACTCTGGCTCTGAACCAAGCGAGGGGCGCGAGATTCGAACATGTAGGTTAGTGGCAATTTAATATTAGATGGTTGGTTACGAAAACTGAAGGGCATAAACGCGCAACATGTGCATAATTTCACGTCGAAAACAAACTAAGGCGATGAGCACAATTGTCAAATTCAGAATGACCCTGCTTTTGACAAGGGGGTGGGGGGGGGGGGTACCTTGGGGCATGCCCGGAATGGGGAAAGGGGGAGAGGGGATGATGGCACGCAATGCATACTTGCTAGTGTTGATTCCGAATGTCGATGGCAGTCATGGGCACGTTACCAGTAAATGTCAATTCCGAATGTCGATGGCAGTCATGGGCATGTTACCGGTTAAAAAGTAACGGTGCTGCAGTGACAGTTGCCTTAGACAAAAAAGTAACTGTTACAGTTACACTGACTGAGTTCCGAAGAGTAACTTGTTACAGTTAGTATGAGAAAGTAACGTCGTTACTTTTTCGTTACGTATAAAACTAAAAGATCACAAATGAAGTGAGAGAGTTCATTGAATCAAACGTGCCATGGCATGCCGGTTTACTCAAAACTGCACATGGTAAAACCCTAGACGAGCGGAACGTAAAAGCGTGCACACTTAATCCCAACAACAACAATCGTTGTACACGCCTCATTTTGCATTAACTTTTTTGTTGATGCACCCTTGGTGTCATTAAATTTATTTGCAAAAAATGTAACTTTGTTTCTCAAAGTTGGCATCCGTGACCTTCCCTCGTTTCGTAGGTTTAATTGCCAGTTTTTTGTTCTTTTTCTCCTTTTCGCTCGATCAAGACGAAAGAAAAGATCACATTAAAGACCGACCTCCGTTCTTAGTCTTCTGCAGCGAAAATACTCCTCGGAGTGACTACCTCTCCTGAACTGAAATGGCAGCCAGCTTGTGGAAAAGTGAAAGGTGGATATGATAGTCCGAAAAAATTTTAAGCGCGAACTGTACGTCGGCTCTTAACGAGTGTTCCTGTTGTATAATTTCTATAAAAAAGTAACTTACGGCACTTCCCGTTACAGTTACTGTGTAAAAAAGCAACAGTGTTACAGTTGCAAGTTCCTCGATCTTAAAAGTAACTAGTTACAAGTTACTGAAAAAAGTAACTAGTTACTGCCCAAGACTGGTCGTTGGAAGGCGAGGAAAAATGGGGGGGGGGGGGGAATTCCTCCCTCTGTATCAGCAAATTGAACAACTGTACAGCTCATTTCTGCGTAAACTGATATTTTTGCTCCAGGGCCTGTTGCCACTAAGTCCCAAAGTAAACAAAAACAATGTGGTTGTGCGTCCAATCGGCATTCCCGAGTTGCCGATCCATTCCCTAATTGCTCTCTCTCTCTCTCTCTCTCTCTCTCTCTCTCTCTCTCTCTCTCTCTCTCTCTCTCTCTCTCTCTCTCTCTCTCTCTCTCTCACACACACACACACACACACACAGTGTGTGTGTGTGTATACGTGTGCGTGCGCGTGCGTGTGTGCGCGTGCGTGTGTAACTTCCACAGCCATTGGGAAGCTCGAGACAATTGCGCATTCACAATTAAATGACGTTATCAACGTGAACTGAACTGGTAGCGCAATACTAAATAAGACTTCAAACACCGACGCTCGACAACGTGGGCGGATTTCAATATGCCCTCACACAAAATTCAAAATTTCCCAATTTGAAGTTCCAATGCGAGCGAGCGGCCTCGGATGAGACTGACGAACCCACCACCCCTCGCTCCCCACATTCACCGAGAATGAAGCATTTTCGGTTGCTCGGTTGGTTACTCCAGATTAAAAAAAAGTTTCACCATCTTCCCGTAGTGGAACCCTGAGTAGTATGCGAAGTAGCCATGGTGTCGGCTCAAGTTCCCATTAGTTTTCAGTTCGATCGCGGCGTTGCGGGAGGAGAATGAGGGGAGCGGAGCGCGCTGGCGCGTCATTTATACCGCGGAGCTACAGTGGCGCCCCCAGCGGAGTAAGCAGCGGCTACCGTCGCGTCTCTAACCAACGCCACCTGCTCTAACCCTAAGCTGCTTCGCATTATCACGCGCGGAGCCGCAGGTGTCGCCATTCGTTGCGCAATCCCGGAGAGGAGAGGAGCTTCGGAGAGGAGAGGAGGAATGCCGGAGAGGAGAGGAGCGTCGGAGAGGTGAGGAGGAATGACTCGCATACTACTCAGGGTTCCCCTACGAGAAGATGACGACTGTGGTTGAACGCGAAGCTGACGGATTCTTTGGTTGGCCAATCCCTAGGGGCATCCTGCCACAATCATCATCAGCGGTGCCTGGCCAGGCATGCGCAGAGGGGGTGTGGTACTCAGTGTTCCCCTACGGGAAGATGACGACGGTGGTTGAACGCGAAGCTATCTCGTGATGGATTCTTTGGTTGGCCAATCCCTAGGGGCATCCTGCCACAATCATCATCAGTGATGCCTGGCCAGGCATGCGCAGTGGGGGTGTGGACGCCGCACACGGCGCCGGCACAACGGCGGAGGGAACAGGCTCGACCAAAAGCTGCTTCGCATCTTTAAAAAAAAAAAAAAAAAAAAACGTGCAGCTCAGCTTTCAGTAACAAATTTCTATCACATTTCTAGCCCATGGACTTCCGGACTAGGAAGCCACCCCACAATTTATCTTTGCTCATTAAATTTTCTTCTCTCTCTCTCTTAACACTTTCGTCTAAGGTCCCGTGATCAGTTCAATGTGGTCACAGTCCTTGTCATGAACTTCGTAGCCGCCCTGTATTAGTCCATACTTTCGTTTCCATCGATGCTTGGTGCGTTTGTGATACCTGCGCCTTGCAGAATCTGAACAGGGTAATCGACTTGATTTGACCGTCGTCCGTCCTGGATGACAACCTTGCAGACTTCGCACAAACTTCATGCGGCATGGGCGTCGGGTTGACTGTCGGGTCCTAAGGAAATTCAAGTACCGGATGCGTCTCTTCAGGTGTATACAGGTCCTTCGACGTGGGGCTTTCTCTTGATTACTTGTTTTTAGGCTCCCTCTGTACTTTATCACGCGTTTCGGTTGAGCCTTATTTGCGCTGCTTGTACCTGCTTTTCGTAGGGCTGTCCGGCTTCGCCATTTTCGCCGTCGTTGTTTTGGCTTCGGAGTTATCAAATCACGTTTTGCCGTAGTCAATAAAGTCCCCTCCGAAGTCATGTTTCCGTGATGGCAACATGTACGTGAACGATCGATAAGTCCAGCTGTAACTGGGTCAATGTGTCGATGCTTCTGAAGTGTTCTTTGGTTCACTTTCGGGGTTCCATGAAGTCGTTCGTTGTGCGCTGAACACTTTTTAATCTCTTCGAAATCTCGCGCAGAAGTCTTCTTTTTTGGTACTTCCAATGTAGTGTCGTCGCTTCTATACCTCGAAATATTCATTGAAGGTAATGACACAGGTTCATCGCTTGCAGCGTCAACTGTGGAAAAAGTTCTTGTCAGTTCATCTGAGCAAGCCTTAGGAGCTGCTGCCTGCACTTTGTCAATTGAGGCATTATGTTGTACTTTGAAAGTACCTGCTCGTTCGGTGACATGGGGCTCCTGACGATCGTGCTTCGAAGGTGCCGCCAAATCGCTGTTTTCGTTAGGACGGCCACTGTTCCTTAGGGCTGACTCTTTGTTATTTATGGTGCTGTTGTCTTGTTCGGAGGCTATTGCTACAGTGTCATTGCTAGGATATTTTTGTAACTCCGGGAACAATCGCTCCATTCTAAATTTTGTCAGCAGGATTGAATCTTCGAATTCTAATGATGCTTCATATTCTTCCTCTAAATCGTCCAATTCGACAAGCTCTTCAATTTCACCGTCCAGTTTCTTCAGGATTTCATATTTTTCTAATAAACTTTTTTTCAGGGGCATTAGCTCACCGATTGATGATGTCTCGTCAGTCATGCGGGATTTAATGTCGTCGATCAGTGCTTTGACGTCTTGTCGGATTAGGCTTCTTGTTTGGCAAAGGCCTTGCAGGTCCATTCTCGACGTCGTTAATGTCTAGGTGGTCGTCGAGAAGGATCACGCTCGGTTGAATGTTGAAGCCATTGTCGTTGATGTCGAAGCCGTTGTCGTTGTCTTTCAGTGGTCTACGCGAGACGTCCGCGGAGAATCGGTAAATCGTTGAGAGCGTGGGGTCCGCTGCCGGTCTGGCGCGTCCTCAAGTCCTTGTGTTTTCTCCGCGGGCGCTTTCGGTCAATGGTCAGGAGCAGCAGTATAGTCCCATCGTTGCGGTCATTCACGTCATCGTTGTGGGGCGGTCCGCACTCAGGTTTTCAACTGTGTTATCCTTGGATCCTGGTCACGGCACCATTTTGTTGAAGAACCGAGGCGAGGACCGCGGGACGTGAGCGAATCTTTGGTTGGTTGGTTGGTTGGTTGGTTGGTTGGTTCCTTATGTTATGGCGCGTACCCACGCGGGGGATTGGCCAAGAAGCTGCCTGTAATAATTAGGCTGTGACCTGGTTTATTTTAGAGAAAAAAAAGAAGTACGAGAAAAAACATTGAGAGTAGAAAAAGAAATCTTTGGATAAAACAAGATTGTCAGGAAAAAAAAAAAAAACCTTGCGAATGAAGGCATAGCTATCTAGCAGGGCATCCGGCCTGTCGCCGCAACAAAGGAATGAAAGGCGATCACAACATCTCTGTGGCAATATCCTATGACGGAAGCACCCAGGGAAAGAATAACGGTTAAAGATAAAGGGAAAGTGGCGGATGGGACTTTTCAATGATGGTGATAGCACTATTTGGAGGCAGCTGCTAATGGCCACCTCTTCTTCCTTTCTGATTTTTACAACACACATCCCTAGCTGCACAGCACAACCCATGCTCAATATACCGTAGCATTTGAAAGCACCAAATGTTTTTCAGCTTCCCTTCGCTGGGTTGGCCTGGGGTATTTACTCTCGCTGGGTGTAAGTCGTCGGGTGAGACGGGGGTAGGTGCGGGGCAAAAATTGGCAGAGGGCGTGTGAATTCCAGTGCACGCCAAGCGGCGTTTTCCGCGAGGTCGGCCGGCCTTCGCTCGCGACCTCTCTCGAATGTCGGCCACACGGCTATCGGTAATTTGCAACCGGCATATGGTTCACATCAACAAAAAGTGAAGCTGCCACGTTAAAAAAATCAAGAAATAAAGTCAGACCCGTGACCACTAGGGCAGTCGGGTCACGCATGCGACGTAAAAAAAAGGCCTCCGATCCACTGCCTTCACGGTACCTCGTACGCAAAACGACCGAGGGAGGAACAAAGTTAGCTACGGAGAGCGTTCATCTGGCTATCTGATTCTGCAGCAGTGTGGCAGCAAATTTGCCACTTTAGGTGTGAAATACTTTCAGCGGATCTCTACACAAGTTCAACGTGAGCGTTGCAACAGAAATAAAACAATTGCAACAGTCGTTGTCGTTTTCGCCGGCGCAAGAGATTGGCGAAGAAGATCTGTGCAAATCAAGTACATTTCTCGACCATGTCCAAAGTCAGCAGCATTACGTGACGGTTGAACATCCTTGCCTGCGGCGTGTTGGAAACACTGTGCGGTAAAGTTATATTATAGTGAAAACTAATTAAAAAAAAAGCCCAACCTAGTAACGTTGGTGGCCGCATGCTAGTAAAGTGACCAAATGATGTTATGCAGTGAATTCGACAAGTCTTCTGCGCGCGAGGGGGGCGATCGAAATAACGGCAGCACGCGTGAAGTCGCTACAGGAAGCGGAGTCAGAAGCGACGTGATCGGTGACACGGTGGCCGCAACGTCTCAGCCCCTTAAGGCCT
>NW_027526295.1:246072244-246105142 GCF_048455015.1 Haemaphysalis longicornis
TTGAATTCCCGAGCGTTGAAATATTTTCCCTGCAGCAGTTGTTCAGCGGTGGCACTTCTCTAGCACGTGCGAGTTTGATTTTCAGCCCTGCAGCCGCATTCAGATTGGTTCAACATCTAAAACACGCGTACACAGACATAGGTGCACAGCTCCAGGGTGTCTTAATTAATAACTTCACCACTAGAACAATCCTTGTAACCGTATCTTTCGTATGTTATACACCAAATTATAAAATCTTGATGCAGTGCATGAAATGTCATTAATAATTACAGCGTAGTGACTATCTGACCTAGCAAAACACGTTTTTAAAACAATGTGTACAAGTAACATTAAGACGCGTGTAGAAGTGAACTCGGAATATTCATTTTTATGCTCTTTTCTCTACTTCACGTCGAAACTAGCAACGGCCGGGGGTTGAATTCGGCCCGAGTCCGGCCCATAACGTCAAGCCCAAGCCAGGCCTGGGCCCTCCGGCAATTGACTTCGCCAGCCGGGTCGGGTCCGGGCTTTCGGGCGGGCCCAGGGCCACGCAGTGCTCTAGGGTGTACTCTCCTTACTCCAGGAAAGCCTTGCTTCCATTCGCCTCTGGTCACTCAAGTTGGTCAAGTAGGGCATAGCGGTTGCTGCCTCAAAGGGGCCCTAAATAGGTTTCCGAAGGTCGCCATTTCAATTGCGCAATCGCTAGAGTACCCCTTCACGACAACGTATACCAAATATTACACCTCTGCGTAAAGCAGGGGCCGCACAAACACGCAAAACAGATTCCACTTTCTCTCCTGGCTTACCAACCGTACCTTGCCGCCACACTTGCACGCTGTGACGTAGTTTTGTCTGCACTGACGTGCCGCTACGATGCACGAGACATTGCCCAGTACGGCGCCGCGAACGCGAACCACAGCGACAGCACTCACCGCGCAACCGGAATCTCGTGGGCGGAGCATGCGCGTCGAGTGCTAAAAAAAAAAGCGCGCGCAGGGCTTAGCACAGCCAACGACTACACGTGCATCAAGGAGGGTGATGGATTGCCCTGTTTCTCTCGGTGGTCTTGCGCCGGGTCGATGACGTCATGGCTTCCACAGTGCTTTGGAGGAGCTACTAGAGGAGGAGAGCCCCAGGCCTTATGGGTGGCCCCTTTTAACGAGTGATAACTCGGCTAATATTTAACGCATTTAAACAATTTTTGCGGGATGACGTTTCTTGGACAGTACTCCAGTGACTGCACACGCAAAATCGTAACATTCGGCACCCTATTTAGGGCCCCTTTAAGAAACGCCCTCGTAAGGTCCTGCCAGCATCAAATACAGGTCAGTTTTGTCTTGCAGGTCGGGAAACTGTTCCAGGCAGGCTTCCCTGCATTCATGCTATGCGGCTTGGCGGGAAAGCTTTTAAGTGAGCAGCACTCCCAACAAACTCGCAGCTATGTGCCGATAGTGAACCGCTGTGGACCTAGGCCGCCTGTCTGCACCAAGAAGCATGCCAGTGCGTTTTTGGAGTGTACAAAAAACGTAGTGTATGAAATTGCCTTTAAGTACGCCCGTGTATACGTAGGACAGACCTCAACGACCTCATTGCTGCCTCAAAAACCGGTTGCGGGAGCATGCGGCAACGCTGAAGACAGGAACAGGAAACAATTTGATGCTTCACCGTAAGACGGAATGCAAGCCTAGGGGCTGCGTGACAGCGTTCGAAGGACCCGAGTGCTACAGTTGTACCACAAAAAAGAACGGGAAATATCTGAGGCCCACGTCATAAATTATGTGTGGGACCGGTGTGTCAGCAAGCCTTCAGTTGATCTTTCGAGTGAAGTGAATTATCTGGATGATTAGTAAGGAGGGTGCTGCTGCTGTAATCGCTTCACACGTGGTGCAAACTAGTATTACTTGGTGTTTTTCGTGCCTTCACAATAGCTGTCAGAGTGAATAAAGCTCAGTTATTAGTGCACCTCTTTCCTGTCAGTTTTCTTTCCTCCACTGTGCCTGGCGCTTGATCTGTTCCCATGATTAGCGGGCTCTGCTCAACGCAGGTCACTTCCCATGTGACAATCGTGCTTTAAAACAGGGGTCTCAAATACACGGTTCGCAGACCTTTCGATTGCAACCTGGCCTGTGTGTATTTACCCTGCTCACATAGCCAAGGATGCAGACGACCAGAGACTGCTCAAAAACGCATGGAGGCCATGCAGGCAGGCTGCTAAACTGAGGTGCCATTAAGTCGGGTGCGCAATGTTTACAGGCAACTGCAACTTGTGAATTGGACACTCTACAGTGCGTACAGGGCTGGGCGAGCACAGGGTATTTTCATAACTTTGATTGTTTACCCCGCCATTCTTACTGCTGTAAAATGAATATGCCTTACATTTAAGCGCAAATGGCTCCTTCAGCAAGCTTATAAGCTTTGTCTAACTTGCATTTGCTTTTGCTGGCCTCAGCCAATCACACAGCTGGACACACATGACATCATAGGTCCTGTTGTGGGAACTGAGGTAGTGGGTCGCATGGCCACCCCCTTTCTCCCTGATTATATCGCTTATTTGACTGAGGTGCGCATTAAAAGCGGTGTCAGTATGATAATGTGACAATCTTTCGAATGAACTAAACTTGTGTTTTGTCTTCATGGCCTCTAAGTATAAACTGAAGGACAGCACTGAACAACTTGATCAAATAAACCAAGAACTGAAAGGCTAATCAAAATGATTTTATAAGGGCTCAACACAGCCAAAGCTACACAACACGTTCAAAAGCCTGTTAGTATAACTGGCACTATCGAGACCAAAATTTTGGACTGAGATGAATGCAGTCGCGCTAAGTGGGATAATTACATTGAATACAACTGGGCCTTCGCATCAAGACAAAACAACCTTGACCCAATACAAACAGGATGGCCAGGCATGACTGAAACGATTACTGACCACTTCACAATGAGCATGCTTTCACGTGTGACTTTTCACTCCACCCTAAGCATGCTACCAGCAAAACCTATGTCACCCAATACCGAAATAACAAATTGCATCATCAGGCAACATTAAGCAACGTTCACATTATTAATCCAATTCTTTCAAGCTGCCCAGTTTCCTATACTCTACGAGACGGCAATCCAATCAGCAGGTTTTGAGCTTATTGCATATAATGGCCTCCAGAGGAAACTGCCGACAAGCATGCACAATGTGCAACAACCTATTGTGCACTCAAGCCAGACACATCTCGTGACTTCACCTCAAACAATCCAGCAAGGTCCCCCAAGCCCCGTTACAAAATGTCAAGTGTAGTCCCTTTTTGCTCGAACATATGACTCGGGGAAAATGCACAATGCCACTTGCCAATGGCGCAAAAGCTTTGCAACCCAGACGAAAACAACCATTGCAGGTACACATGGTCGTGTACAAAGAATTGAACAAACCAAATTCAATTGGTTCCAAATGGTTCAGTGGTGTTTTGGACAGGGCCCATTGGTCTTCCAATGTTTTTTTTTGCTGGGAAATGTCTCGCAAAAGCACTGCCTTTAGTGTAAAACCACCGCAGGTTACCCGTAATGAAGCTCTAACCAATTTTCATTACAAGGAAAAATTTCATTGTTACCGCCACCACAGCAAAGAGAACAACTATACAAGGTGAAGCCCATTAATGACGACACCAATCACACTGAGAACACACCTGCGCCCGCGCACAAAACACGACAGCACGGTAGTGACAGAAGAAACAGATTGGGGGGGCAAAAAAAAAAAAAATGCTGTTTGCTGCCACCTGCTACAATCTCTGTGGAGCTCTAGATTACAGCCATAAATTGTTGCCGTAGACGCGGTGAAGAATAGTCACGGCAGCACTTGTCTCTGCAAGAAACACGGCACATCACGATGATTCCTTGCTCGCAACACGATAAACGATGGTCGAAAGGTTTCCAGATGGGCCGCGCACGAACCCGCCTGTACAACGCATCGGCAGGAGACCGTGGTCGTAGTTGCAGCGGCACCGAGAACTCGCACTGTATAAACCACGACACGACGCAATGATTCTTTGCTTGCTTCATTATCAATCGCGATCGGAACGTTTAGACATGGGTCGCGCACAAAATCACCAGTACAACGCATCGGCGGGGACCCTGGCTGTAGCTGTAGCGGCACCGAGAACTCGCACGGACGTCCGCAGCTGGTCCGCTTGCTGGTTTATAACTCCTTGATCCATTGTGGGCGCTAACGCGCACGAGTGACGGTATCGATTTCTTCAAACACATTCACGCACACACAAAAACAACGATAAACCAGCCATCACCGCAACAGGGGGTGTATGCTATCTGCCTTGATGTTGCGGCACTCTGGATCTCAAACTAGGCGCCGTGCATGTATCCTGCCGTCAGCACAAAGAAATGCTTCGCGAATTTATAACTCGATCAAAATAGCCGCGAAATAGCCGCACAGTAATACAATCTGCCGAAACTAGGCCTCGCGATTTTCCCTTGCGATCGCCTCGCCTCGCTTCGCTTGGGCAACCGCCATGTTGTTGGGGCTGAAACTTGTTGATAGCCCTGATTGGCCAGTAGGAAATCGGTAGGAACCAATCAGGGCGTCGGATGATGGCTGGTGAAACGCGTCATCATCGCGGTCCGGCGAAAAGTTGAAGTTGGCCAACTTGTGGCGGAGAGCGATTTTCGGCCGGAACGCGCGCGTTCCGGCCGCCGGAACGCGTTTTGGACGGACCGGAACGCAGGCGACGGAGGTACCGTTTAGAGGCCTTTACGGTGACGCTGGCGAAGTGAACCAGCAGTGGACGAGGAAGCTGTGTATTCTGTAGCCGTGAGAAAGGCTGGAACGAGTAGGCGAGGCTCGTAACTCAACACGAAGCGCAAGGTGAAATTTCATACGATGACGGCAAGAGATCTCGGAAAACAACTTGTATGTTTATCTCCTAGGATAAGTTCTATTACGGCATTGAGTTACGTAAAAAAAATGCACTGACGATTACTATACTGCCCAATGCGAAATTTGTGCGCAGCGCGAACTGCAGCCTTCTCGGTCCCGGCGCATATCTGCTGCACCTCAGGAAGTGATCGCGTGCGAACGTACGGCGGCGCGCACTAATGTGCTGCTACGCGTCGCCGCAGCCGGCAAGCATGTTGTTGCAAATCGTGTTTGAACCTCGCGCGCAAACGTCACGTGGTTCCCATTAGCCACGCACGGAGCATTGCGTCTAGCGAGAGTGTCCGAGGGAGGCAGTGAGAGAGATGACGCCATAGCAGCGCGTGCCGCCCTCCCCCTCACGCTGGGGCACTATGAAACACGAAATCTTTAAAGGTGTTGTGCCACCAAATTTTAAGTCTGTAAAAAGCCTGCTGTAGGCTTCCTCTGCATGCAACGACCCTCAACACGAAGTGCTGGGTACAGCAAGCGCTTAATATATATTTTAATTCGCTTCTAAAAATTACCTAAATGCTCTTCTGGAAATCGGGACCCATCGCTAGCGCCACTAACCATGACGTCAGTGAATTGCCAGCGCAGCAAAGTTTGTGACGTCATACAACGCTAGCGACTCGAGCGACGTGAACGTGAACTCCAGTTACCACAGTTTGTTTGGTCGCTTGGTCGTATCGACACACTATACCGATACGACGGCGACGACGACGCGACGCCGACGAGCCGACGAGTCGTTAAAACATCGGCCAACTGCCGAATTGTCAGACCGCGTCGATCGCGTTGTCACACCACGCCGACGGCGACACAAACACGTAGGCCGATGGAAAGTCGCCGTAGTGTGACTGACTCGCCGACCGAAGACGGCAACAAAACCGGTCGCCTGACTGGTCGCACGACGCGTCGTCAATCGACCGAGAAGCGAAAACTGCGCCCCGACAACATTCGTGCCGCAATGAACGCGGCTCTATTTTGTTAGTTTCTGGAGGGTAATAAACTCAGTAAGTTCCATGAAGCCCATACAACTCAACACTAGCGCTAATGCGATCCGTATTTTGGCGTTCGACGCTTCGGCCGTGCTCTTCGGCGACGCCGCTACCCCGGAATGCGTGTGCGATCGGCTCGCCTGCAGAAAATAGTTTCGTGCAGAAGAAGAGTCACGTAGGGTAATTTGGGTAATAAGAGATCAGTATCGGCAAAGGTTTTTAACGTAAAACGTAAAACCAAAGTCATTCAAGCACTATCCCTTTAGTGCAAAATCGCAGTCGCAGCCGGGCACACTTATTTTTGCGAGCGCTTTCGCAAAATAGCAGAGTTGATGGCGATAAGCTGTTGCGGGGGCTTCGCAAAACCTTGCTGCGCAAGCGCTATTTAAGAAATTTGAGTTTACAAGTAAGGAATTCTGTAAACTAGCTAGTAAACACCGACGTGCGACTCCAATGATGGGCCTCCATCTAGTACACCTGCTATATCGCATTGGTAAGCCGGTTGTTCGGTGGCTCAGTGGTTTCGCGCGTCGCGCCCGCCCGATCAACGTTGCGAGTTCGATTCGCGGGGAGGGTAGCCTTTTTTTTTTTTTTTGCGTTCTTTTTAGCATTTTTATGGTTTGCATATCCATGGTTTTCATTCCGTGTCGGAGCTGTCGCGGCTTGACGTGACGAGTCGGCGTGTTTACTTCCGTGGTGAAACACGTATGTGGGGTAGCAGACGCCGCAGTAAAGTCGCAACGTACCGCAGCGCCGCATGGTAGACACGCGTGGCAGAGCGTCCGCGCAACCATAGCCTCCTATATAACCTACTAAAGGAGGCTATGGCGCAACGCTGTGACGTCACTGCTTGAATCGGCGCCCAGAAACCGAAACCGAATCCTGTGCACATGAATCGTGCGATAATAAATTTTTTACTCAGAATATGTGCATGTGAGAGCATGTATCATGCTTTCTAATGAAATATAAAACGTTTGCAACAAAGAATGCACAAGCAACAAATTTGGTGGCACAACACCTTTAAACAAACTTGTATTTGTCTGCATGGCACCTTTACTGTTGCGCTGTATGGAAAGCTAACGCAAAATTAGTGGTAACGAGAACTCCCTGAAACGAATTACACAGGGTTCGTCCGCTAAGAGAGAACCCTTATCGAGTTTAATTACGCGAATTAACTCAGAAGCACGCGACATCGCCCTTCGAAAACGATCGTGACTTCGCAACTCCAGCCCGTCACTCTCATGGCGGCGGACTGTACTGTTCATCATACGAAACCCTGGTATAACAAAGTCGCCTTACTGGAATGCTCACTTCGCTCAAAGTTTCTCACGGTTCGAACTGCACCGCGGGGAGATACAGATCACTTATGTCTCTGCTTTTAACAAAGTACCGCTTACAACGAAGTTAGTTTTTTCTCCCGATGACGTCGTTATAACAAGGCTTTGCTGCACATATTTTGTCATCCCTATAACTACCGCGCACGCATTTCGCACTGACTGAACCACCCGTGTTCCGTTACAGTAATCCAGGCTCCGCGTCGATATCGCGACATCTCGGACGACACCGCATCCTCGGCGACTTTCTCGGCGAAAGGTCAGAGCCGGTCGGTCTCCTTTTCTGGGCGTGCGCTTTCCTACTCTTCGCGGCACGTATGCCGCATAATGAACTCCGTGACGACGACGAGGGTGCAGTGGGGCCTTGTTTGTGTACAAGAGTTATAATACGAGTCACGGGGAGAGAGTGCTACGTGACCAGCCGGCTGCCCGAGGCCTCGAGCGATGTGTACAGCAGCAGCCAAGGGCAGCATGCCTGGCCCCCCAAGGCCACCGCTTCATGCATACTGGGCCGCAGTTTGGCGTCGGCGCGGACGTCCTCTGTGTTTAGCCGCTCGTGGGAAGAACATCTGCTCCTGGCTGGCCCCGCAGGCGTTGCGTCTTTCGCTACTTTTCCGGCTACGGTCGCCGCAACTGCGGCAGATTTCGCAGCGAACGAGTTACGTCGGTGTTACGCGCGGCCGCTGGCTCTGGGACTCTGAGGCGGGGCGAACATGGAGGATGCAATACAGGAGAACAGGCGGCCGCAAAAGTAGCACTGAGGCAGGTTATACAGCCGTCCGCGGTGGAGAGGAGGGAAACGGCAAAGTTCAAAAGTCGAGTTTTTCGCATGCGGATTAAGACTCGGCGGGCACCCGGCACGTGTTTCTGAACACGGAGTCACAACAATAAGGCGGCATAAGGCATGCCATCCCATTAGAAAGCTTTCGGTTACTGGACCGGTCGTGTCGTGACCCTCTCTGATGGCAGTGTTCACCCCCCCCCCCCCCCCTTCTTGCTACCTCTGCATGCTTGGCAACAATAAACCAATAAAATCCACAAAAATAAACACACAAGAAAGAAAAAGTAGACAGACGAAAAGACGCAGGTGAATTAACGATACGTGGCGGTTAGCATATACTCTCAGTTTTCGAATGGCAACAGGGAGTGAACATACACTGACCCGTTGGAATGCGTGCCCACTGATTCGGAGCAAGACCTTGGCCTCCGACAATCCAAAGCAAGGGTTGGCAACCTTTCGAGACGGACAAGCAGCGATCACTGGAGTGTATGAGTGCAGCAAGGACTGACTGATGCGAAGTGTTACATGGTAAACTATGTGGCTAGGACACTCACAGCATTGTCTAGTGCAGTAGTTTATTTATTTATTTATTTATTTATTTATTTATTTATTTATTTATTTATTTATTTCAATACTCTCAAAGCCCCGAAAGGCGTTACAGAGAGGAGTGGGAAGGTTTATACAATGAAAGTTATGGCCGTCTTATAGGAAACAGGATCAGGGTTGCTGGCAATGGAGGCGGGGAGGCTGTTCCAGTCCGATGCTGTCTTCGGAAAGAACGAATTGAAACGCAAATTCGTCCGGCAATTGGGGACTGCAACTTTTAATCTGTGGTCAAAGCCTTGTGGGGCCCGTTTCAAAGGAAAAAGCCTTAAATCCGTATCCATATCCGGCCGAGATGCATGAAGCCGGGGCCAGACGGCAAATCGAAAGGGGAAGGGGGAGGGGGGGGGGGTGCTTTGTAGGCAAAGAAAAAAAAATTCGGCCATTGACCATAATGTACAAAACTGGCACAATATTGTACCAAACTGGAATAATGTACAAAACCTGCGTCAAAGAAAGGAAGTGAAGACGTAATCTAGCTCAGTGTGAGGATGGGAGACAATCAGAGATGTGAGCGGTTGAAATAAAAAAAAAAGAACCATTAAAAAAACAGGCTTTTTTTTTCAACAAGGGTAACGTTGAAAAAAAAAAAAACATCTTCTTCGGGGAAATTCGTTGTGATGCGACCAATCTGCAGTTAGAGGAACGCTTTCTGAATTCAGTTATTTGAGGTGAAATCACGGGCAGATTTTGAGAGGGGGGGGGGGGCTCTGCCCAGACTTATGCGATGTGGAATGAAACAATTATATTCTTTTCAGTGGAAACGTACAAATTCTTCGGGCACTTTTTTTAAGTCTCTTAAGTGATTTTGAGGCGAAAGCTAGCGATTATCGAACACTTCTTCGCTGCTGCATCGTGTTTGCGGTGCCGCCACGTTCAGTTGTCATGCGGAACGCATTCGGATAATTCTCGTTCCATCCCGGCGCGGTACAGAGTTAGTGCTGTAGTTACCACACCTGGCTGCGGCTCTGGCGACAAGGGTTCAAATCTAATTCGAACTCAAATAGGTTTCTAGATATATTTCATTTACTTACCTATTTTATTTTTATAGCGGCCGTAGTATGGTTTCATGCATGTACGCTAACAACTACAGACACACGGATTGTAGGCGGGCCCGTTGGTACACAACTGAGTCACAAACAGCGCCTGTTCCTGCGCTGTTTGTGACTCAACTACAGTCACTTTTCGCGTTTGACGAGACATCCAAGGCTGTCGAAATTTTATAGATCTGTTCGGAATCATCTTTTTTCAATATATCACATTTTTCTGAAAAAAAGGGGGAAAAAACCTGCTTTTTTTCACGCCCCTCAAAATTTCATGTACATACCTGTGGCGCCAAGGTTCGGTGCGAATTCGCAGAAAAGTCGCAAAAGCTTATGTTATCCGAAACGTGCCGGGTAGTTCGAGAGAAGTGACTTAGTTTATACGGTTTTCACTGTATGGATACTTCCTTGAGCACAAATGTGCATGTTTAGATTGAACGAATCAAGCTTTAGTGGGCGTGAGGTGCCCAACTGGAATTAATAAACAAGACCCCCCCCCCCCCCCCCCCCCCCCCCAACACGCACAATTCACCTAAATTTCGCAGATAGAAAAGGAAGCTAGCTTACTTTGAATGAGGAACAAAAAAATAATGAATGATCCATTGGTATAGAATGTGTGAGCGTATCTCATCCTGCTTCCTCGCGAAATTGAGGCTCGGCCCGACGCGGATGCCTTGCTCCAGTTTTGCAAGACTGCCACAAGACGTTTCTCGCACTCCCCTCGCACACTTAACAGCGCTTCTCGTTCTAACCGCTACAGTGCTCCCGTTTGCTCGCTGTAACCCCGGCATTGGTCGCCTGCCGCTCCTTTTGTTGTCCGAACAGCAGAATCGGCGCCGTCATTCCCACTCCTCCCTCTTTTGCCGCCCTGCACTGGCTGCCCACTTATTTACACAGCGCAAAGAAGCGGTGGCGGGAGTCACAAGACCCGTCGAGGCAGAGGCATTTGCGAGCCGCGCTTCGACCGATCGTCTCTACGGCAACGCCCGCCGTCGCTCTCCCCACTGTGTCATTACGTGCTCTTCTGATAACAGAGCGACGCGAAAATGAACAGAGCGCCGCAGAAATTTCGCCGCCACGCCTCACGTATTGCTCATGCAATAAGAAACGTGACAGCGACAACTGCAAACCGCGCGATGGGACAGGCAGCAGAGGAAAGCCTAGGAGGCAACAAAAAGCAGAACCAGGGGCAGCCCGCTGCGTGAAGGGCGATTCTTTTCCGCGGCGCCGGCGATGCTTCCCTGTCGTCGTCGACTGACTGGCTGACTGTACGGGGCTGTTTTTGTCGCCAGCCTACCGTCTAACTACTAAAACCAGCGCATTGGGGCTCGCAGACGCGCCAACGGCAAAACTCGCGTCCGACTCGCGCCCCCGCAGGGAGTTGCTCCACCGGCTGCATTGGCGGAAATCGCACGAACGCGGCTCATTCCTATGCGAAATGCGAAACCGGCGCTCGTCGCGGAGGACAAGCGCTTTTGTCGTCGTTGCGGCGCGCCAGCGTTCCTTCCACCTTGAGGGGCCTGCAGCAGCGCTTCTTGGGGAATTTCTCGCGCTCGGTATTTTCCCCACGAGACGAACACGCGCATTGGGAGGCTGCTGGCGACGGGTATCACTGGCGCCATCGCTTTTCGTTATTGCCAGCAGCGCGCGCGTGTGTGTGCGCGTTCCGTCGCTGTCAACGAGACCTTCGCAACCTCCGGGGTCGGTGGAAGGAAAAAATAATAATAACAAATATGGCGAAACGGCGAAGGATCGAGCGGCGCCTGGAACGGCTTTCTGCAACAAACAAGACGGGTTGCACGGGCCGGATTTATGTATAGCGCGATTACGGCACACTGGATTAAAGGACTATACTAAAGTTACCATGGGTCCCAAACAACACATCTGAGGGACATTTGATTTGAATACGCCATATGCATACCGCACTGAATTCATTTGTAGTTGACGATTATTTCCTCGTCAGATCTCGCAGTGCGCGAAATTCAAGTGCGAAGGCAACAACAGCCTGATTTCAATCCTTGCACCCCGTCAGCCGCAAGGTAACCGAGCCTCTTCCGGCCAGCTCTCCCGTCATTGTCAGGGTCACGTGAAGAAGCTGCACCAGGGGCGGTATTCTCGTGTTCGTCCGTTTTCCGTCCGTTTTATTGTGACGTACTTCCAGTTGTAGGCGGGCTTTGGACTGACTTTAGCGCAACTGCTCTTGTAAACACATTTTAAACGACTAAACCTATTTTAAACCACATTTTATATGTTTAACAACAACAAGGCGACGAAAAATCGTCTGCTCCGAGAATCCGCCGTGCTTGCATGGCGTCACATCCGGGTGTTTGTTTTAGCCAATAAGGGCTTGCTCAAAACGGACACTTTTGAAACGGACACAACACGAACAAAACACGAGAATACCGCCCCAGGGCGATTAGTCGCACCACAATGGAAGGCTCCAGATTAATTTGGATCACCGGGGACCTTTACCGTGTGCCGCAGTCTCATCAACATCAAAGCGCGGATCACGGAACAAGTTACTTTAGGCTCGCAGCATAGCGTAAAACCGACGCGCCGGCATCCCTGCTGCACAGAATTTCAACGACTTCTTTTCCTTTTTTTTACCATTTCATTTCCGGCTGAACAGCTGCTGCGGGTACCGACACATTCCCAATTCTGACGCGAGCACCAACAGCACTATCACATTAGCGGGCGAGGCGTTTTTGTATTCAAGTAAAATAAGATAATGCACCACAAACAGGCAGCTCGCAGCTTTAGAGGCAAGCCCACCCACGCGCAATTATCGGTTCAGGCAGAGTCCCCGCATGACGTCACACTCACTTCTGCGGCGGCAGGCAAGCAATCATTCGCGAGCAGCCGTCGTCATAAGAGGAAAGCTCATGACGTGGAGGCGACAAAAACCACGCTCTGAAACGCGCACAGACGGGCAGAAAGACTCGCGCCACACGCCAGAAATACAAGCGTGCGCGTCTACACTCACAGCGAGAGGACTGCAACGGGCGGACGCGACGCCACGGAGTAGTTGACAAGATGTTCCTTCCCCGTATCACACTCTTCTCTTTTCTTGGGGGTGGTGCATTGAGGAAAGTTCGACCGGCAGCACTGAGGCGCCGCGAGGTCTGCGCTCCGGTCTCACGTGCATCGTCCTCTAGCGACAGCAGACAGGCCAGGAAAAACTTCGGCGTTTTCTTTTTCTTTTTTTTTTTAAGTGATAACGAAGGCAGCAGTGGAGCTAAAGGGGTCATGAAGAAAAATACAACGTCGTTTAACTCGAAAGAACTAGTCTTCGGTAACTCACACAGCTCCATTCCAGCCACAAAAGACATTTTAGATGCGACTGCATCTCATTCACTCGCCTTGTCCCTCCATACGGCGTTGTCCGCACCCCTCCCCCTACACTATACAAAAAATAATAGTTAGCGGCGCCCGGTTTCGATCCCACGACCCTGTGGGCGGAACGCGAGGTACATGGTGCTCTTCCCACGGCGCCACAAAACCGAGACAGAATCAAATGCTACGAACGCGCCTTATATCCTTGACTCATTCAAACTACGTCAAGAAGCTACTGATACAACGCATGATGGGGCAGTGATTAACACTTGCAATAAAAGAAAAGAAGTTCCCACTTACAGCAACAATGATGGAGTAAAGGTCGTTGCGACAGCGAAGCCCCAAGCATACCACTTAGAGAGATTGACCAAGATTGGCCAATAAAACATAATAATAATCATAAAACATAATAATCATACGCGTTCCCGACACGTTTCACGCGATTTCAGAATCAATCCAACGGAAACACCAAGTGAACGCCACGATGCGTCGTATCTACACAGGGTTTCCCTCGCGGGGAGGTGGGCGCAATTTTTTCTTAAACCGCAAAACGGCAAGAATACTGAAAAAAAAAAGTGGTTCATGCCTCTTTACCAGAAATAGGTAAAACACGACAGTGAGATCAGCCTTTACAGGATCAGTTGAATGTTTATTCTGCATCGATATGAACTTGCACATCGCTATTTATATTTCGTCGGTATGGCATCGTAGACACTGGATTGCATGTGCCGCAGCACTGCGTTAACACGAATGAAACCACACGCGCTCGCAAGCCATGCGAACGAAACCGAGCGGGTTGCCAGCGAACCTTTTGGTGAACTCACGATCCGCTGCAGCGAAAGAGAATGAGTTGCGGGGCTGTCTTGTGGGTGTGCTTGGCGAGCGACAACCTGCTGGCGATTCACTTTCGCAAATGTGCGACACTGCGTCCCCGCTCCGTTGAGTGTACGGCAGACGGTTGCGTTGCGACGAGCTCAGCTGGCGCCAACTGTAGGCGCCCATTAGCATCGTGATGCACTACTGCGCTTCACCTCTCGTAGACGGCAGCCCCATCTAAACAGAGGAGGTTATAGGAAAGATATATGGTGCGTTCATACGGCTGTCTGCGCTTCAGCTCGTAGCGGAGTCGATAAAGCGCCTGGCACCTCCCGTTGCGGCGACGGAAGCGCCCCGGCTCGAAACCTGGCGCAGCCGTGTTTTTCTGGCGATGTCACTTCCGTGACGGATATGACGTAGTCAGATCTTGGTGGATTCCGGCATAAAACACTTTCGTGTTAAAAAACTTTCAAATTTCGCGCTACAGTGACATCGAAACGGCAGGCAGTCGAAACAGTTATCATTGTTATCTGCGCGTTATCATTATAGCGATACGATCCACGGCTGCTCGATGAAAGAGAGGTCCTTTCCATCGAGCGGCCTTGTATACGATCAAACGAAACTAGAGGCCCCACTGCAATCACCCAGCCATGTTTCTAGGCGATGGCATCGTTCGGCGGCCACCAATCACTCAAGCAGAACTGTGACGTCACAGATAAATCGGCGGAAAGTGGCCACGGCTTGGTATGTGTTCCTTAATACCTCGATTATGTGCTTGAAGTTCGCGATAGAAATGTTGCCGTTGTGGTCTGGACAAATAGTGTTTTTAAGGCACCAAACTCTTGTATTTTGTCTTGATGGCACCTTTAGGCGATCGTTAGAAACTAACGAGATACAAGTACAGACTGTTTATATTGTATTTGAAAAAGGAGGTAGCAAAGAAAAAGAAGCCACCATCAAGGCATACACGCCCCAAAGAAATTGATTGATGGTAGGGTTTAACGCGCCGACGCAACGCAGGCGATGAGGCGCGCCGTAGTAGAGGGCTCCGGATTAATTTTGACCATCTGGGGATCTTTAACGTGCGCCGAAATCTCGTACACACGGGCGTTTTTGCTTTTCGCCTCCATCAGAAAAGCGGCCGCCGCGGCCGGGAATCGAACCCGCGACCTCGTGCTCAGCAGCGCAACGCCTTAGCCACTGAGCCACCGCGGCGGGTTGCCCAAAAGAAATCACGCACACTCTACACAGGCCGTCCTCTCTTCATGCAGCATGTTTATCTAGTTCTGCATCTGCAGTTGCACTGCAGTTCTTGTGCGTACGAAAGCACACAACTAAAAAAAAAAAAGACTAATACTCCACCGAAATAATTTTGGGGCGGAAAGTAAAAATGATGACTTACACATTACTATGAAGCGATGAAAAAAAGGCAGGCAAATATTTGGTATTGGAGAATACTGACAGAAGATTCGCAAACGGCGGCATATCACTGCAGAGCAACTGGAGAGAAGGCAAAATGAGTATTCCACACACAAGCATGCATGTATGGACCGTCAGTTTCGGCGTGGAAAGGTATACGAGAAAGAATTTACGAGGTCACTATGTACTTTAGGCTAAACTTCGGCTAAAGCGACTCCAGTGGGTGCTTGTCACACTTAACGCCCGCCACCAATACCCCCCATCCTTCTCCTTACATAACCAATGAGCAAAGCCCACCAAAGGCACCGCTCGCTTCCGAAACACTCGAACGATCTACGAAAGAATTACGCTGACCTAGTTACGACGCGGCTGCGCTATTACTTAAAAAAATTTGCATATTCCTCGCACACACGTAACTGATGCACTTGGTTGCACCTCCCAACGTTTGCGTTGAAGGTTGCGCTGGTACGGGTTGTGTTTATGCAGCGGCGCAGGCCCGCATTCCGTGTAATGCAAAATTTCTATGCCGTACTTTCTCATCGAGCTGAAAACTTGGTGGTTTCCGGGCTCGCCACGCTGGTTGCAAGCAACCTTCTCGCTCGAAGCTTTCGGCCCATGCATGCACGCAAATTGTGCACAGTGAATTGCGTAGACTATCACCGATCCCCACCGCGAGCGCGCCCAAGTCACAAAGTGTTTCCTGGCGCGCATATGGCACATTTATATATTTATTTCAGATACACTGCCAGCCTCACACAAGGGGTTGTTGCCCAAGACAGCTGCTAAGTACAGGCATATAAATACCACGTACAGTCACTGCCACAAGTTTCTACGCCATGCCAAGTTTTGGGGCCACAAAGAGTTCGAAGCAAAAGCTGAACGTTCAGGTATACAACTATATATAACCGAATTATTTTATGGCCGTAAGAAAGAAATATGCTTTTGCCAGTTCTCTGGTACAAAACATCGAATTCCCACTCGAGAGGAAAGCTTGTGTTCGGAGTTCTTTGTGGCCTATCAACTTTTGGCATGGCCCATCAACTTTCAGCCAAGGCTGTATACACAAGACACACAGCGGGAAAAGGCGGCATACACAGAGAAGCAGTGTAGGGGAACCACGGAATGCTCGAGACCTCAACTTGGCCACTTTCCACAATCTGCATTAGTTCCGCGCCGTAAGATGTGCCCGTTAGCCTGACTCCGGACAAGGCTCCCGAATGGCCAATCACTATACGGTCAGTGTAGTAGTAGTACATCCGACGAAAAATGAGGCCCCAGCGTACGATTCGATCAGCAAAGGTTGTTTTCGCTTTGGCAGCACACGCAATGCGAGCACGACGTTCCGCACTGCGCAACACTGCAGCACAGCTCACATTACTTCCGTTCCTAACAGTATTATACGCCGATGAGCCCCATGCCGTTTGCCGAATTTCCTCCGTTGCTCCTACTGATTGGCTATTCGGCAGCGTTATGGGGAAGCAGACCCACGGGTGTGTCCCAGGGTGTATACGGCTTCGTTTGCTGTCTTGGGGCTCTGTTTTCGGGACTCTTATCCGTAAGCGAGCATTTTCTTTGCAGGGCACGCCTCTCGAACGCAGGTGGCCAGCTCGGTCCGCTCGAACCGAGTACTTATTGCAGCCGAGAAAGCTAAACGCTTCCTTATCTTATTCTCTCTCCAGCGGAAGTTTCAACGTGCAGGCTTGAAAAACTGCGCCACACTAATCAAGTCACACGAAAAAAAAAAAAAAGATAAGAAAGAAAACAAGACACCTGACAAAATGAAGCACCTGAGAAAGCAAGCCACAGCAAAGAAGCAAGCCAGCCCGGCATTCTATAGCACGGTGCAAGGACAAATCAGAGCCTTTTAGGTGCGGAGTACCTTAGGACCGCACAATGTCCGTCCCGTCCGTGCGCATAGCATTTACAATCGCAAAAAATCACACAGACCCCGGCAGGATTCGAGCTTGTGTCTGTTAATGTCAGTCGTCTTACCCATTGGGCTACGACCGTGAGTAAGGACCCGAGAGTCAAACGGCTTAAGACCCTCCCTCGTGGGGCTAGGATAGTCGTCCGCCGGATGATCAAATAAAGGCTTTTCACTCACTCCCTCCCTCGCCTGTAACGGTGCGGAGTACCTTAGGACCTCCCAATGTCCGTCCGTGTCCATCCGTGCGCACACCACCATCAAGCGAAAATCAAGCGAAAATCGATTTGAGCCGTGAGTTGCAGTTTCATTTAGGGAATAACCAAGGTGCAACTCACGGCTCAAATCGAATGACGGGTCGGGGCGCAAATCCGATGTCACTCGGGGCGCAACTTGGATGACATCTCGAGTCCCCGTACTCCGTACCCTCGCCATCATCCACGCAGTGGAGATGCTGCCATTTTTTTTTCGAACAAGATGAGCTGTAGCAGTTTTGCTTTCACTTGAGGTGACCTTGAAAATCTGTGCAGCAAACGATTGGCACTGGCCACTCCCCTTCCCGATTCCCACGTGCGCCTAAGTGGGTGCGTACAACGAACCTCGATAATGATATATAGCGGGGTCCGTATTTGCGTGGTCCCTATACATTGTACAAACCATGATAACTTGTTATTTGGCCTTTCGGGCTTCACTGCGTAGAACCTGCGCTCGAACAAGGAAATTCTGTCCGGCAGAGGAGCTATGACCGGCTGCTCTTACGATTCTCGCGTCAAAGCCCTTCAAAAGAGAAGCAAGTTTTTCAATCGTTGCTTGGCCAGGTTGGCAAAAGCGTGCACCTCGCTGGCGTCCTCAGAGATCGACCACAAAGCATCCAACCCGCGGCGCGCGTTCAATTAGCACTGGCTGCGACGAATTTCATAGAGCTTACATCAGGAAAAAAAGAAAACTATACGCAAAGAAAAGCGCATCCATCAGCAGTCTCGCCTACAGTGCCAGTTGTCTAAGATTCTGTGGAGGCAGTATCGCTGCAGGATGAATTGATTGATTGTAGGGTTTAACGCGCCGACGCAACGCAGGCGATGAGGCGCGCCGTAGTGGAGGGCTCCGGATTAATTTTGACCACCTGGGGATCTTTAGCGTGCGCCGAAATCTCGTACACACGGGCGTTTTTGCTTTTCGCCTCCATCAGAAAAGCGGCCGCCGCGGCGGGAAGCGAACGCAGGATGAATAGTGATTCTTCAGCAAGCAACTGCCGTGAGTGCGATGTCCAGGTTGCAGGCTTAATTTGGCGTCGACATCGACAGAAGAGTCGTCGAAGAACCTAGACAAAGGAACGCCTTCGTGTTCTGGTCTTAACAAATAATATGTATACGGATCCTCTACAAGTTATAGCGCCCACGAAGTCGAAAGATTGGGATGCGGAAGAAAGCAAACTTCTTATCGCGCCGTTGTGTTCTGTTCGCGTTTTTGTTGGTTTGTTCAGCCTACCCGCTAGTCACTACCGCGTGGCGCAGGTGACCCCGCCCAACCCACACGGTGTTCCAAATCTCTGGACCGCGACAAACTTGCGTTACCCTCGCTCACTGTGTCTGCCGAGTTTCGGGGCAGCTATGTACAGTCTTTGTCAAAATTTCTCGGCCATGGCGAAAGCGCATAGGCCGCAAAAAATTGAAACTGCAAGCTTAGCTCTCACGCGAGCCTCACACGTTTTATGCCGGTAAGTTTGAGAAAACATCTTTTTTTTTTTTTTTTTTTGCTGTCATAAAATAGTGTGGTCACAGTGAAACGTTAATCTTATGCTTCGAATTTTTTCTGGCCCAGAAACCCTTGGCGTGGCCTAGAAAATTTCGACAAAGGCGGTCACTCGTTAGCTGTACTTCCAGTTTGCGCGCTGTTTTTTTTTTTGTTGGGCTTGGTAAACATCCGTTTAACCCAGCTTTTTTTTTTATATCCTCGGAAAGACGACGTCGTCTATCTACACCGATCAATCACCAGTCAACAATTATGCTTTAGAGGCGGGCACTTACTCGTGTAGTCAGAACCGAGACAGTGAAAAAAAAAAAAAAGAGAAAGAAAATAATAGAAAAATTAGCAGTGGCTTAGCTCGGCTATGCCAGGATATACGTAGTGTGAGCTAAGGTTCAGCTGGTTATTCGGAGGTTTCCTGGTTGTCTAGGATAAGCTCATTATCATGCTTACTGCTGCTAAAACGATTTTGAATGCAATCTAATCCAATTCAATCCAATTTAATCCAATCCAATCCAATCACGGCGGCGGCGGTATGCGGCGGCTCCGACGCTCCAGCTGTGCGCCGTGAGACGTCACTGCTCCTCGCGCATGCGCAGCACGGCTGTCTAAGACCCATGTGAAGCTGCTCAACCTCGGCCAGTGTAGCTCGCGCTACAAAACAAGCTCCCGTTATCAGAATGCAGTGCGAATCAAGACCTTCAAGCCGGGCAAGCGACGAAGAACAGCGGGAAAGACGGCATCTTCCACGACCGTTTTCTTTTCGGCACAACAACACGTACCGCAAGCGGTTGGGCACGTAAAAGCGAAATGGCTCCGATTGCGGACCGGCTCGAGCGCCAACGACGAGCCTTGACGCGCAGCGACGCGCGCTCCAAGCTGGCCAGCGCCGCGCAAACCGGTCGCGCTTGTGTGACGCGACGATTCGAGAAATCCCTGCGCACGCCTGCGCTGCTGCGCTCGACGCATCGGCCGATTATCGCATAAAGCCCAGTGCCGCACGCACCCCGCAGGCCGGGCCAGACGTTGAACACGTCGCCCCATCGAGGAGGAAATCCACGAGCAGCCACGTCGAGCGACAATTTCCTCGGGGGCATTCGGAGATAAGACGCGAGGATCGTGCCAGTGCATGCCGAAGAGTTCACGCGAGGCGCCGTTATACCGCGCCGACGAACTCACAACCTCGGCGTGCCTTCGATGTTGATCAACCGATGGAGAGACGAAAAGCAAGCGTGACTCACTTAGTAAAGCGGAAAAAAAAAAGAAAAAGAAAATAAAACATTTCAAGTACGGAAATTACTATACGGCGGATCCAAAGTGAGTAGTTAAGCCGTTGCGCTCTAAGGGGCTACCGCGCCCTTTCTTGTGCAAGCTGCAATGGATCCAAGTTACGAAACCAACGCCGCTCGCTCCAGTATTAATCGAGTGAGGCAACGCGGCTATGTCCGCTTCTAAGGCGAAGCACGAAAGCGCCGAAGGCCAACCGGAGAGATAGATAAGAAGCTTCAATGAAAGCAAGCGGCGACACCAAAACACGCACGAATAACCCCCAACCGAGGAAAAAGGAAAATCGAGAAGATTTATTCAAAAACAGAGTAGCCGTCAAATTTTCCATCGAAGAAAAAGCCCTCATTAAATGGGCATGGGCGAAACTGCCAGACTTGTTATCGTAAAGCCGGCTTAGCACTGACGGCTGTTCATCAGTGCGAAAATCGTTCAATACGCGTACCACCACCACGGTAGAAGCACCATACCGCACCAAGCCTGAAACTGAAGTCGAACACGAATACTTTCAACTTTTTGTCCTCCCATTTTGTCCCGTTTTTGCAGGGTAGATTTGAGCATATACGTCATTCAACCCAGTGAATATGCTGATAATGATGATGATGATGGAGATAAACAGTAAACTCTTGACTGATTGATTGATTGATTGTAGGGTTTAACGCGCCGACGCAACGCAGGCGATGAGCCACGCCGTAGTGGAGGGCTCCAGATTTAATTTTGAGCACCTGGGGATCTTTAACGTGCGCCGAAATTTCGCCGCAGGGGCGTTTTCGCTTTTCGCCTCCGTCACACAGTAAACCCTTATTGCAAAGAAACCACGTATTCGAAATTCTTTCCAGCGACAAATCGCCGTCTTATGGACTGAGAAAAGACCACTTACCTTTGTGTTTTTTTTTCGCTCCATTAAACGTTTTGCTCACTCGGGCCCCACTGCAGTGCATAAAAAGTGAATCACCTCGCTTTAACGAAGTGTCGTCTACAGCGAAGTCGGTTTCCTAGCTGTCCCGAAGACTTCACTCAAACGAGGGTTAGCTGTACATTAGAACGCAGGGGAGCCAGTTTTGGAAGAATTCTGGAACAAAGGTCGACCAGTATTCAAATAAACACGCCAGCCTGCTACGCGCAACGTAAAAGGGAACCGAGGGGCCCGGCTGCGCTCTTCCCTGGCACGCGCGATTATCTGCAGGGCGGCTAGGATGCGGCAATTTCTCCTCGCGGAGCCAATCCGTTCAGCGCAACCCGATTGGGCGGTCGTAAAACGCCGGCGACAAACGACCGGGATGCAGTGTAGGTTCAGGCGTGCGCGGTTTACAACCTCGCGTATTGTGAGCAGGCGGACCCGAACCGTGTGCCGAAAATATACACACTTTCTATCCGATCACCGAAAGTGGCGCATAAATATAACGAGGACGTGCTGATTTTTCGTATACAAGGGCGACCCCTGGCGCACACGGGCATTGAAGGGCGCTGCGGCGACTGTCCGCTCTAGAGCGGCAGCGTTCAGTGCATCACGTGGCAACCTAAAAGCGCACGTACGCCTTCGCACATAAAAGTCTTGAGAACCTGACCCAAAGTACACCCAAATAAGTGGTTGTGCTGTTGAACAAGGGCTGTTGAAGAACGTCGGGAGCGATCGGCTTGTACGCTCACGAGTACGCACACTGTCACAGCTCTAACTGTATTCCTGGTAAATTCAGTTGCCAACCGGAAGTAGTAACCAGTTGTTAGACATAGGGAAATACAGAAAACTCGACAGGTGAGTGAGGCAAGAAAATTTGTTGGCAAAGAATGGGTTCGGACAGCGCAGGCTAGGAACCGTTGGGAGTCAAGGAAGAAGACAATTTCGCAGCGGACATAAACTGCTCTGATGATGGTGACGACAGGGAGATCACAACATTAAAAGCAATGTGGAAATAAACTGATTTGAGTTGATGATGACGACGGCGACGATCAACCAGAAGTCGTTTGCCTCGGAGCAGAACCACGCGACGTTATATAGCCGGAGCAGCTTTTCGAAATGGTTCAGGCCGCCTTCTCGCGGGGAGGAGATCCTTGGGCTGTGACCTTTTATCGCAGGAAAAAGAAAAAGGAAAAGAAAACGAGGCCGACGTACGTTCAGAACGTGGACATAGGCACGGCACGCGACGCTGATTCCGCACGGAGCCCCCTCCCCATTTGCATAGCGCTGGCGCTGAAAAACTTCGTCGCCAACAGGGGAATCGGGCACAACGCCGCGTTTGAAAAAAACATTAAAGAAAGAACAAAAAAAAAAGAAAAAAAAAACAAAGCAGGGGTGGAGGAAGGGGAGAAGAACGGGAAGAGAAGCTTTATAGAAGACGGCGCGACGTGTACGAAACGGATGAGCGCGTCGCACGAACGCGTCGTCACGGGATCCTAGGCTCCGGAAGAGCCGAGGGATGCTATACGACGTTCACGCAACCTCTAGCAAGAACTTGCGCACGATGAACGTTCGGCTTCTTTTTCGACTGGCTGGCGCAATATAAATGGAAATGTGGACCCCCCTCCTAGCCTGCGAGCGGCTCGAAAATTGGTTTTCAAGGCAAGTTCCTCGAAGGCGTTTTGTGCGGAGCTTTCGAACCCTGAGCGAATATCGCCTGACGCGGTCGTTTTGCGTCCAGGGTATTAAGAGCGCGAGCCTATACGTTTTCCCTCGGATCGATGAGCACAAGGTCGCCGTCACCATGCATTGGCACGAGGAAAAGCCTAGTTTCATGCACCGCGCTCGTATACGAGACGCAGTCATTCGACGTTACTGCACGACGACCGCTTTCGGTTTTACGCAAATACAAATTAAAAACGAGTTGTCTCTGAAAGCTGTGGAACTACTTCCGATGAAATTGGACAAAACTCAAGCAGGCAGATCGCATAAAGGCGACCTGCAACAAACTATCACGCAGAAGCTGCAAATTACTGCAGCAGTGAGTTTATGTACTAGCACATGGCGGCTGAATATATTCCTTTCCGGGATCAATGTTTTTTTTTTTTTTCGCGTAGGGAGTGGAATTTTTCGCACGAAAAAAAAAAAAAACAAACTTCGTGTTACGAAATTCGGCGAAGCCGCTTCGACAAGATTACGAGCAACGGTTTAAAGTTCGATTCCCGCCCTCGAACCCGCCAGAGTAATTACCACTTCCGCTTCCACGTCCTCGACTGATAGCGCTGCCACGTTTCACTAACTCGCCCAACAATCCGCATTGAACCCAATCAATGCCGAGCACAGTAAAAATGCAGGACCGTGTAATTTCACTTCCTCGATGCATCCATTAGCGCAGCTTATCTAACAAACAAACACCACTGAGCGCTTTTTACACGTTTAAACAGATCCCGCCTCGTTTACCACACGCAGTAATTTCTGGCATTAGTTCTCTTTACAGGGACCTATGGTGCAGCCGTTGAGTAAAGGCGATATTCCGCGTCCGCGAGTTTTTACTTTGAATATATTAGGACAGAAGATGAAATATTGTTACGTGGCGGGAGGACAAATGACGCGAACCATGGCTGAAGGTGAAAAGCGATCTACAGTTAAACTTGGATGCAACGAACCTGTATGTAACGAATTCCTATTTTAACGAATTTTTTCAATTTCCCATTGCCACTCGCATTGAAGCCCATGTGTTGGTGACCTCTATGTAACGAAGGCGTTGCGACGGTTAACCTTTATCAGGGGTGAGACAGCCCAAACAGATTTGGGAGCAGTTTTCGGAGCAGCAAAATTTCGATTTTGGAGCAGAAGAATCTTGATTTGGAGCAGTTAGGGACATTTAATACATCGTCATGTGAGCTTAAAAAATCATTATTTCAGAAATTTGCAGGGTCAAGTGGACATTTAAATCAGTTTTGAATACACATAACACTGAAACAGCCGTACCTGAAAGAGTTTTTAAGAGTATCACAAAGTACTAACTGCACTACCTTTTTCCTAACTGGTGATATTGCGTTGCGGCTGCACGCAACACTGACAACAAAACTGCCATTAACATTAGAGAATTTTAGCAGTCCGTCTGTTCTGTTGGTTATTTTGTTACCGGGTTGACCGGGACCGGTCAGCGCCTGCGCGCGCAGAAGGGCGAGGAGGCGCGGACAGGGCGAAGGCAGGCCCGCGGAACTAATCCCCCTACTGCTACGAATGCCCAACCTAACCTAACCCAGACGAGTCCCGGTCAGCACGGTAACTACGTACACGACGGAACAGACGGACTGCTAAAACTCTTACCAAATTTAAGGGCTCCGCAATTGTGGCATTTTTTTTGCCGTTTTAATGCTAAAATTATTATTTTTGTAATCCCAGGCTGCGTTGTACGAACGACTGTAGTCACGGCTACAGTTGAGCAACTTCGAGCTAACGGTCGCATAGCCCAACCAGCATAACCCGTTTCAGCCCCCGGGGCGCAGGTTCACCCTATGGTCATTTGACTAGCGTTACTGTCTATAGCCACCTAGATTCTGGCATTCAATTTCACTTTGCATACATCAAGTGTTATAGTCGCGTTCTATGGCAACCGTGTAGTCGCGGCGTGAACAGGTCGCGGCGCCGCAGCACAGCCCGCAACTTTCGTGTCGACCGTTCCATCCCCGAGGCTCGCGATAGCGCTTCGAAGCACAGCAACACCTCAGCATTTTATAACACCACAACGAGCCAAAAAATTCACTTCACGAACCCGATTATAGACGCGCGCACCGCGTTTCGCACTCAAGGACAAACCACGCCGAAGTCCTAGGCCCGGGCCCACATTTCAATGAACTTTTTTTTCGCGCAGCGCAACTTCCCGTAATCTGGCACCAATCTCAAACCATATCCCCGCGTTAACGTCACTGTTCAGAGCCACAACAGATAGAATGAATAGACTGGAACCCAGCTGATAGCGCAAAATAAACCAGGGAAAATATCGGCGATGCGCACTGAGCGCGTTGGTAGCAGCCAGATCAGGCGGCGGCCATGTTTGTTGCCACAGCGATGCCTAATCCAGAAGGCCGTTTCAGCGAACCCGGTCGGAAAGCGAATCGAGTTTTAGAAGCTATCGCTTGCTTCGTTTCAGTCTTTCTATTTGTGCCATTTCTGTGTTTGCGATTGACAGACGATAAAAGCGGTGACCAGGATGCGGGAGGCTTTCGTCCCCGCCGAAACTGACATGAGCATCAAAATCCGAGCCGTTGAGGCTCTTCTGGAGCAGTTTGGCGCAATTTTCGCCGTTTTCGTGCTTTTGGAGCAGCTTGGCGCAGGCAAATGGAATCGTATCAAAAAGGCGCAATATGCGCAGCTGTCTCACCCCTGCTTTATGTAACGAATTCGCTACACTGGTGAGTCATTGTTTTTCAAACTTTTTCTGAAAAACCGGCCGGAGAAATGCACCAATTTAGCGAATTTTGCCCGCACCGCAAACCATCGTGCGTTTCCCTTCGCGAGTGCGGTGTCGGTTGGGTGCTAGGCCTGCCTGGAGGCGTGTATACTCGCGCGTCTCCACTGCAATCTGTGATTTCGTTTCGACGGTGATGAGTTGTGCTGCCAGAAAAGGAAAACTTCGGTCTTTTGAGACAAACGCGCGCTTGAAAATTCCCTCTTCACCTGCGAGAAAGAAGAACGTCGCCGCCCGGTATACAGTATCCCAGCCAGCACCCGCTTAACGATTTTGTGTGCTGAAAAAGAGCACCAGTTTAGCAAAAACACGCCCTTTCAGCATAAGCTTGGTTCTTGAAACAATGATACTTAAGTTACTCTTGTGAATACGGGGGTAAATGACCTTGCTTCTTGGGGTGCCGTGTAGTGCCTACAAGCTCGCGCGAAAGCAGCTGCGCAAATCACGGAGTTTTTCCCCGTGAAATACATTCTTGAAAGGTGAGTTCACCTTCACTGATGCCTAGCATTTTGGTTTCGTTTCTGCTTCATTCACGCGAGTCTTACTCGAAACCTGCATTAACGAAAAATTGCGAATTTTCGTCAACCTCGTTATATCCAGGTTTAACGGTATTTACATTATTTACAAAGCGGCCATGACAGAGCCGGCGCAGGCTGCGTCTCCACGCAGCTTCTTCGTCGTCGGAGCCGGAGCAAAAGTGTCAGGGCCTTCTCGTAAAATATCCAACTCGCCGACGCGGACCGTCCCGGTCGAGGTCGATATATAAACACAAAAGTATGGTTGTGCCCGCAAAGGTTGCTGCCCATAAATTTGCAACCAACCATCCCTTAAACATAACATTTGACGCGAAGCGTCAAATGTTATGTTTAAGGGATGGTTGGTTTACGGGATGTTTAAGTTGGTTTACTTAAGGGATGTTTAAGGGATGGTTGGTTGGTTTACTCCAATGCTTACGGTGCGAGAGAATGTGAGGAGCACCCAAGAACTTTACGAGCGAGAGTTATGCGACGCAGTAAAATGCTGGCCGCACACGAGTGAGTGGACAGCTGACTGCAAGCGTACGGGGCTTCATGTGCACCACGAAGCAGTAGAAACAGTTGGGAAAACACATAAAAGTGAGTTTACGCCGGAAATTATTGGACTTAAGGTGTCTGTCGTCCGTACAATCAACCCCCACCCTCTTTTTTTAACACGAAAGTGTTTTATTCCCGGCTACACAAAAATTTCACTGACGTCATATCCATCACGGAAATGACGCCAGTGCGACGAAGCAAGCGGCCTGTAAAGGGTGCACCCCTGCACAAAGGGTCTTCTTGCGGGGAAGCAACCTTCAGTACTAAAAAGTACGTTATACTTATGGTTGTTGGTTTTCGGGTGTTATATTTTAACACGAAAGTTTAATGCCGGAATACACCAATATTTCACTGACGTCATATCCGTCGCGGAAATGACGCCAGTACACCTTTGCCGAAGCGACCCGCCAGCAGGACGCCGCTCGCCAAGCACACCCACAAGACAGCCGCCGACCCACAAACCATGCTCATTTCGCTGCAGACTTCGCTGCACATTTCACTTTCGTGTTTTACCGATTCATATGACGGAGGAGTCAGCAAGTTTTTTCATTCGGTTTGCCTCTCGCAGTCAACGACGGAGGGACTATGCGTGCCACCTGACGGCTCCCGCGTCCAACCTTCGATACATACCGATCGCGTCATACTGAAGCAGCAGGCTCACACTATTTATGCATGGCGTTCGTACTGTGAGCGGATGGAGAGGCGCACTGAATAATTTAGGGGTGCGCTGTTATTCGTAGTTTCGAATACGGATCGAATATTTCGTATTCGATTCAAAAATTGCACACTCGATACTTCCGGATATTCGCCCAGTGGCATATGCAGAATTTTAATAATGAAAATGGAGGATGGAGGGCGGTATGAAAGAAAAAGTGGTAGGGAGAGAGCCTGAGAAGGCGAGGAAAATAAGTAAAAAGCAACAAAACTAAAACAGCCTAAACCAGGAATCTACCAAGAACTCAAAATAAAAAATTCGGAATGATGTGTCGTACTTTACATGACGTTCCTACTGTTTCGCTCATTTTTTTTTTCGCTCACAGAAATTGCGAAATGGCTGATGGCCGTTGTAAAAGAAGACATCCCAACCAGTTACGGTTGGTGACAGCCTTGCGAGATAAAGTTAGTAAGTTAGTTAGTAAGTTTGTTGTCCTCTTCTTCCGTCCCGTCCTTTTGCGCAGTTTTATTGTTATTAAGTGGGAGACACCACAAAATTATGGAGCCACAAAACTCAGCGAAGCATCGTAGTGTCGCACAGAGCAGAACGCGGAAAACGCAAATACGGGTTTCCTCTTTTCCCCGCTTGCATTCATTCCTCCCTGGCAGTATTTTCACTTGTGAACAGCGTCGCGTGCTTTGACGACGAAACAACCGTGTTGTTTCTGTTTTTACACAAATGAACGCGGCAGTAACGAAAGCAGCAGCAGCCAGCTAATGTCGAGCAGGGCTTGTTAACAACTAGGCACATTGAAACGGCAGGAGGGCCAAAGCGCCATTGGACGCAGTTTACCTTCCAGTGCACAGCTTTCACCCTGCGCATGTCTCCAAGGGGTTCGCCGGGACGCCTCCAGGGAAGCCGCCACGGGCGTTTCGAGCACGCGTTCGTCGACCAGCACGTCGCGAACGCGGGTTGGAGCCGATTGATCAGGCAGAGGATGGCAGAACGCCCTGCAGCCACCACGTTGTGTGTTCATCGGGGCGCGTACGTATGCTCAACGGAGCACGTCCCTTCCCTGCCCGAAAAGGCGCGTCGTTTTCCTGTTTGCAACTATGTGCGCGGCGAACATTACAGCAAAACACGCGAGGCCCGGCGGCAGCAGTGGCCGCGAATACGATCGTTTAGGGGCAAGCAGCGGAAAGACCGGCAGGAATCTGACGGCCAATCGAGCAGGAAGGAGACGTCGTCGCCGGGGGGCGTCACTCGAACCAGAAGAAGCGCCACGTGTTGTTGCATTGTTCGCTATTACTTGCGCCTGCTCTAAAAGCGTTGCGTGTGCGCGTGCTCAGCAATGCGGACATACAGCACTTCTCTTCACAAACTTCGCGGGAGGGGGTTACAACTGCCCGGTGAGGATAGAAATATGCCCCTGCGAGGCCCCACTGACTATTTTCTCTTTCCTCCAGCCGACCTCCCTAGAATGACACGGTTAGTTCGACGCGCTCATTGAGCGACTTTGTCGACAGCCGCGCAGCATACCTACCATGCTGCTTGTGAAATGAACCTACAGAAGACCGTGGCGGACGCGCCATCAAAGATTTTTGCGGCCACACCCTTGGACAATGCTGCCTCGCGGGGGGAATTTGGCGAGCACAACTGAAATAACTTGTGAGAAAGTTTACGCGACTCATTTCGACCTGAATCGTGGTAATAAGCAAGAACATCTAAGCAGAGCGAAATAAGAAAAGGGGAGAGGTGGGGGAGATGGGGCAGTGACAGCCTTCGCGTATTTCTGATCTACTTGGCTTCGTAATAGCGGAAGAATTTTTGTAAACTTAGTTCGCCGCAAAATGAAGCTTATTTGCTAAACGCCTTGAACATGCTAGTTAATAATTTAACTCGGGCACAGGGAAGAGAAGAAGGTTAGAGAGGAATAATTAGGGAGGGGGATATAAAAAGGCTAATATATGACAAACGCTGAAGAAATACTTGTCCTATAACTCCTAACGAAGGGCTCATGGCTTGTTTAGAAACTACCCAGGGCAACGTTGTAGCGCGCAGTAAATGCATATTCGCGGCGTTTTCGCGCTTCGCCTCCGCAAGAAATACCGACTGCCGAAGCCGGACATCAAGCCCGCGGCGTCGTGCCCCGCAGCAGAACACTTTACCCACCGAGTTTACCGCGGTGAGTCGAGCAAGTGTATTCTGCAACGGACAATCATGCTCCACGTATTAAACCATGTAGATGTGCGGAGTGCCACTCGAAGCATAATTACCGCGATCAGGATTAATCGCCTCTCCACCAGAAAAATAAACGTTACTATGGTACGTGGACGTCAACGGGGTATCTGCATGCGAAGCACGATCAGAAACAGGTCCGGATTCGGCGACCGCTGCAGATACCGGAGATCGCTGGAGCGCAGCCAATAAGTAATCCCAGATGCGGGCGCTCCTGCTATATGCCAGAGATACCTTTAAATCGTTTTCCAGTCGCGGCTGGTGTATATTGTTTGCACAAATAAAATAGTGGGACAGAGGGCAGCGCGGGCTTTTAAAATGTACGGGGAGCACAGCAGCAGGTGCACGCAACCAGCAGGGCGCAATCAAAGAATGTTGACAGGCACTTCCGGTCTATAAGCTTCAAGCTATACACCGGTTGGAGAAGGGAACAGGATTCTAAAATACCGCGAAGATTTGTGCACGACTTGATGCTGAAAGCCTGTCATTATGCCCCCCGCCCCCCCCCCCCCCCCAAAAAAAAAAAAGGAAACACTTAAAAGGCTCGATTAACCTATAATCACGAGGAAATGTAAGCCGCATAGTTTCCATTACCGAAAAAAAAAGCAAACGCAGCCTGCACGATTACTCAGAATTAAGGAGGTTTAAACAGTCTTCGCAGCACATATGCAATAATCGCCACCACAATCACAATTATCCCCCCAAAAGCTGTCATCGCCTTCGTCAGGCGCCAAATCATCCGAAGCAGATATCGGTTCATTTCACAAGCTGTATGCAGCAGGATATATGGCTACGCAGCCTTACCAAGGTGGTTCCACCTGCCCAGCGATACACGGAAGTGTGAAAGGAACGTCTATTGTCGGTTAGTCTTCGGCCGACGCCTGTAGCGGTGAATTAGACGCTTCGATGGGCAGCCTGTTGAGAGACCATGCCGCACGCAGCTTGAGAAACGAACTATAGCGGCCCGGAATTTCCTTATTGAGCTTGATCGGTGCCTATCGAGGAAAGAAAGTAAGGTTTAGCTACCTGAACTGATATGCTCTGCGGCGCTAAACTTCGCGCGCTGTGCGTCATTCACCTACGCACGGCGCGAGGTCGGATGTCAGACTTAAAGCCAGAGACAGGACGGGCGCTTTCGACGATACGTGACATCCCGCCGAACACCTTTGCCCTTTGTGACCGGCATCCGGCGGCTTCGCGAACCAATCAAAACAAGCGTACGCAGCGACGATATATGACGCACCCCAGCGCGACTGCGCCGCTGACGCGATGCGGATCGCGACCAGCACAGACGGGTGATCGCACGAAGCGCCGGGCATGCTTGGCACGCGGTCAACTACAGCAGAGCAGCGGCTCGTACAGGCTCCGCGACATATACAATGGGCTGCGGGCCTCAAAAAGTGGATTCTTTTCGAGGGTTAGAAAGAGCGCGCCCGGCTTGTTAGCAGCGGTGCTCCGCATCGGTCGCGGAACAAATGGCCCCGGAGCGAACGGTTCAACTCCAAAGCTGGAAAAAAATGATCCCATGTTCGACTCCGCGTATACGCATTGTCGTGAACAACTTTGGAAAAAAGTCTGGGGGGAAGGGAGGGGGAGTTTTTTTCGCTCTGGATGGCTGCCACCGGCATTGATCTTTAAACTCAGCTCCACGATGCAACGCGGGAGAGCAAAATAAAGTAGTAAAGCTAGGTTGGAAATTTGTAGGACAGTGTTCGGTTACGAGTCAGTCTATTTGAAAGAATTTACATCGGGAACATTGAAGAGGGACGTACGAAGATTACAAAAAGAAAGGGAACTGAATCAAACAAAATACGCCGCAGCGAACAGAGAAGTATCGCCGCATGATCCCCGAGAGAGGCCGGCGAGCCAAACGGGGCCAAACCGCAGCGTGGTTGGCGACATGCGTGGGATTGTATATAGAATAGAAGCCGCCACGTGAGAGCGAGTTACGCTAGCGACCGCGCACAGTCGGTGCTCCGAACAACCTCTGGAGATATGCGCGAGAAACCGCAGGCCTGGCTCTATGCCCACGCGACCGGGGCGACCGCCGGAAACCAGTGCGCTAACGACTTCGGGTCTCGTTCCCGCCCCCTTCCCTTCCTCCGTCCTGGAAGGCAGTAAATTTGGGGCTCCGCGTGGAAGCGAAAGCAACTCAGCGGTCCGAAACCGAACACCGGCCCTTATAGCGCGGACCGGCCGCATCTTTCTGGGTACGTGACTGCGGCGGCGGCGACCGCAACCAACAGCGAAGACGGAGGAAGAAGCACGACGGTACAGCACCAGAAATGGAAAAGGCAAGCGTCTTCTCCCTGGCTGATACGACACCTCCTTTTTACGGACGTGTACTGATGAGCAAGATGAGGCTGCATCGGGAACGTGCACACCAGCAAGCGAAAACCCCGCTGCACAGCACGGTGCTCGCTAGCCTGGCATACGCTATACGCATACGTCTGCTGTCACTGAATTAGGATATTGCTGCTCCTGACAGCGCGGAAAGCCTCCCCTCCGCATTTCTACCCGGCGGCCTTGGCCCGAGTACTGGAAAGCGCCGGGCCCGATTTACGGGCGGTCACCGCTCTATCTGGGTCCGTTACACAACAACGAGGGAGAGCTCTGGTAGTTTCGCGTCGACCTTCAGCAGAAAGTACGCACTCTTCGGCATTAAAAAAGGTGATAAGCCGGCCTCGTCCCAAGTACTATCAGCGTCGGAGCCTCCACAACAAAGTTCGCGGCAGCAGTGTTGTACCGCACAACTATTATTGCGGACAAAACGTCTGCAGTGACTGCGTTAGGTAAAAAAAAAAAAAAAAAAAAAAAATCACACACACAGAGTACTGGGCAAGAGGTGCCTCCAAGTTTAAACAAACCAAAACAGAAAACAAAAACGTAGCTCCACTTTTGTGTGTCATCGTGGGCGATTTGGCTGCGGAACAAGGTAACGGCATCAAGTACGAACGAGGAAACGATCGTGAAACGATCTTTGCCTGCTTCGACGGGTTTCGTTCACGTGTCACCTGGCAGAAAGGGCAGACGGAAACGATAGAGAGAGAGAGAGAGAGAGAGAGAGAGAGAGAGAGAGAGAGAGAGAGAGAGAGAGAGAGAGAGAGAGAGAGAGAGAGAGAGAGAGAGAGAGAAAGGCAAGGAAAGTAGAGAGGAACATGAACGAATAGATGGGAAGGGCAAGCGAGACCCAGAAATCACTAGAAACGAACCTCCACAAAGTAGCCCACTCACCGCGATTGTTTCAAGAAACTCTCCACTGTCACTTGGAAGTGTGTCCTTAGTTTTTTTTTTTTTTTTTTTAAGCCCACCTTCACTTTATTACTATACAATAACAGCAAACAGAAACGCAACTCCCCACGGCCACTTCCTCGGCAGTATTTTTCGA